>NC_039264.1:33347272-33474368 GCF_003368295.1 Carassius auratus
CAAGTTATACTCCAAATAAAGTTGAATTATAATGTTTATATTAGTATTAGGGAAAAAATAATTTCCTAGAGACATCAGTATTGGCATCAGTGATACTCACCTTAAGTCATAAAAAGATGCCAGTAATCACATTTAAAAAAAGAGAGTGTCTCTATGTTGTTTCTACATTAATGTCTGTGATATTCAATGCTGTTTGTTTGTTATATATAATACATTGTTTCAGTAGTTTCCTGTATATTTTGCTCCACTATCTCAGATATTATTTATAATGAACTGTTCATTTCTTCTCCAGGTGCATCTTGTTTTGATACAGTCATAGTGTCTGTGATGGAGGGAGATTCAGTCACTCTACACACTGATGTTAAAACAAACCAGCAAGTCAGAATTAGATGGTATTTCAGTGACACTCGCATCGCTCAAATCACTGGAGATCCCAGGAAGATCTGTACAGATGTTCAGTGTAATGAAGGTACTGAAAGATTCAGAGACAGACTCAAGCTGGATCATCAGACTGGATCTCTGACCATCATGAACACCAGAACCACAGACTCTGGAGATTATCACGTAGAGACCATAATCAGCGGCAGCATCAGTGAAAAGATCTTCAATGTCACTATCACTGGTGAATTGTCATGTTTAAAAGCAGTCTCTGATACTTTGAGACATCAGTGTGTTTTACTTTATTTTATGTACTTGGAATCACAGCCAGAGTTGTTATTTCTCTTTACCTGTAAATTAATACACATTTGATAATTTATCATCTCTATTTCAGAATTTGTAGAATTATCTCATTGTTAAACGGAACAGTTTGATCTCTGATATGTCTGACAACCGTCTTTTATCCTAAGCATCTAACAATGTTTAGTTCAATATGAATTCAAAAATACTAAGATGTGTTTAACATTAGATGTTAAAGTAGTATGTAAAATGTGTTTTTCAATGCTCGAAGCATAGAACAGTGTTGATAAAGTTAAGATAGACCATGTTTAATAATTAAGAACTTTCATGTTGTGTAGTTTTCTGGTTGTTTTTTATTGTTTGTTTGTTGAGCAAAAGATTGTTGACACAGCTGTTGGTTTGTGTTTCAGGTGGTTCTGGCTCAAAGGAAGTGCAAATGAAGAGAACGATGGAGATGGAGGGAGCATCAGACACTTTAAACAATGGTGCAGTAAACAAACAAGTTCATTTGATGACATATTTTTTATGACACTCACATCATTTAACTCGCACCAGGATAAAAATATATTACATAAACTTTTCACTTCTTATGTTTTACTGTTCAGTGTCTTTTTAAATAAAGCAACAATTTTAGCAACTCGCTGTTATGTTCGGGAACCCAGGGAAACACAGGAGACAGGGGGTCCAACCGCAGTGTGAGTTTAATGGGTAGTCCTAATTCAGAATCCAACAAGCAGAGGGTCAAAACCAAAAATCCATCCAAAACAAACAAACAGGGAAAGGAACATGAACAGGAATTAGAAACTCGGAAGGCGAGGAAACTGGGTGATGGAAAGAAAGGACTCCATGAAAACAAACAGAAACAGACCGGTTAATATAGGCAGGGTAATGATTATCAAGTGAAGACACCTGAGTGCAGTTAACAGGAGTACAATTACTGTGATGAAGGGACAGGCCTTTGTGGGAATTGTAGTGCCTGCGGTGAGGTGCCTATGGGGAAGCGAGACCACTAGTGGAGACTCAGGGAAACAGAGACCAGACAGTGTGACACTTGCTAGTACTGACACATGAGCACATTGTTTTTTGTTTGTTTTTGCCACAGAAACATTTCTGCAACTGCAATATTTAGTAGCCGAATGGAGCAGTGCTTTGGTCATTTTACATCTAAATATCCCCTAGTGAAAAAAAAAATGTATACAATGTATTCATATGTACTTGCACTAGTAGAATTAAATATATTTGTGGCACACTATAATTTGGTATACTTAAAGTCTGCTAAATTGGAAATTTAACTAATTTTGTACTAAATGCATTTTAGTTGTGCAAAAGCATTGCTGAAGTTCAAATCAAGTTGTCAAATTTATTAGCTGGTTTAACACAATATTTTGTGTAGTTTATACTCAGGGGTGCACATAATTTTTTCAGCCTGATTCTCATAAGAGAAGTGCAACTTCACTGACTAAGTTATGCTTACGCTTATGGAAAAGCAAAACTAGTTTCCACAGTTGCCAGTATACATAAAATCACTGCTAATAAGCACTCTGTTTAACTCTGGCATGACAAAGGGTTATTATGAAAACAAAAATGTCATCGAAACTTCCGAGAGAAGTAAGTTATCAGTTCCCTTTTGAGATACATACTGTAACTCATGAAAACCTCACGAGGTTTGCATGAATAAAATGAGTAGCCTGAATCACATGGTTTGCATGAATCACATGAACAAAAAAGCTTGCTGGTATGCAGTCAAGAACATCTTTCGGTCATATGTGGTGATCAAAATCAAATCAAATCCAAAAGTTCCAGACCCAGGACGAGTCAGACAAGAGAGAACATTGTGTTTGTTTCTCTGGCTGCAGTGCATGACATGTTGCTGCATTACAATCATCTGCCAATTGTACAGAGAATGTGTGCTTTGACAAAAATGTGTGTAACAGTCAACAGGCATCACTTGCAGATGTGGCATTATAATGTCAAAGTAAAATGGCTTAAAAGTATATTTTATATGTTGCATCCATACATCATATTGTTTGTTATCCATGCTATCCACATCATTTAATTGTTACACCCATATTTAGGAACTTGTGCTTTAATGGTAAATTTTACTTAGTAACAGCAGAGCAGTCTTATCTTATATTCCTATAGAAGACTAAAGAGCCCAACCTTACGAAAGGAAAATATATTTACCAATATATTTCTTAAAATATATTGTGATATATTGTAATATATTATTTTCCCTTTTTATTTTCTAATATTTTATATATTTAAATACATAGAGGAATATATTGATGATACATATATTATATAATATATTGCAAAATATACAAATGATTGCAGCTTTCAATATATTGCAATATAATGGAAAAAAATAAATATTAAATCCCATATATAAGAATATATGCCTAATATATTACATGATATTTTCCAATATACTGCAATATATTTTTGTTTCATAAGGGCAGAGTCCTACAATTGAGTTACAACATTTTACCTGTGGAAAATGCTCTTGTACACTGAAACAGATACATATTAGCATGTGCTGTTGATACATTATGATGCAAACAGAACTAGTTGTGTCCTCTTTTGAAAGGCCAAACAAAGTAGTTTTGCTTTAACAATGAAACACACAGAGTATCCATGACATGTCTGCGATGGCAGCAACAAAACTACAGCAAGGATAAGTTATGCCTTCTTTCTTTGCATGAACATTTGGGCGGTGTTATTCAAATATTTCCACATCGTGACATAGATTGGGTGTGTTAAAATGAGGTGTTTTAGGAGGGAATGGATGAGTTTTAACTTTTATTGAGAATATCTCTTTGGATTTGAGACTTATCTTGATCTTATCTTTGCACGGACAGTTTGTAACGCACCAAAGAGAAGGAAAACTTGAAATCGCATCATATGACCCCTTACAGACTTCTGTAACTAATCGTATAGCATTCAAGAAGCAAGAACTAGCTCAAATCCGTGGAAATACATCAACACAATGCTGAATCCAGCAGATGATGCTTCAAGAGGCATGAGAATAGAAACATTCCTCTGATGTGAAATTTGGATATAATGATCATGATCCGGTCACTGAACTTCCGTTTATTTCCCACCAGAGGTCATCATCCACAACACAGTCTCTCACACTACACAGCACACCTGGACTCCATTTCCCATGCTACATTGCACCAATCAGAAAAATATGCAATGTTCAGGTACTCTTGAATATAGCCCTCAAGCAGGCGTATGCCCAGATCCACATAAAAAGCTCCTGGATCCTTGTGGGGCTGAGTGTTGTTTAGCGCTTATCACTCTCCCAGAGATACCCCCCCCCAACCCCCTTTCTCTATCCCTCTGGATATTTTTTGCTTCTACGAAGACCCAAGCTTGTTCTAGGATTGCTCTTAGTTTTAGCTGTGTTAAACCTGATTGCCATTGTTTGACCCATGCCTTGTTTAGGACCACATCTCTTAACAGCCTTGCATATGGATCCGCACGTCTCACGTCTTGTCAGCCCCATAAGAATAATAATCAATAAAAATGCAGAAGATATTTCGAGAGGTCTTGTTGAGGTTTTCCAGTTTATTCAAGCTAATTAATATTATATATATATATATATATATATATATATATATATATATATATATATATATATAAATGAAGAACATGATGAAAGTAGGTTATCTGGGGTAAAAAGCACCCCTGCTGTTGGGGCTACAAGCATTAACATGATAATGAATAGCTAGCTGACTTTTTAACATTATCAATATGTATTAATTAGATGCAAATGATAAATAGCAGGGTTTCCACATAATATATACTCACGTCATCATGAAACCATAATTTATCAACAATATTTTTATTGTTAATAAAAAGCCATATTAAATAATTATGGCATCTAAGCTTTCAGAATCTTTATATTTTTAAATATTTACTTTAAAAAATTTACATTTTACAGGTAGTGTATTTGTTAAACAAATAATAATTATATTAATAAATATATATATATTAGGGGTGTAACGGTTCACAAAATTCATGGTTCGGTTCGATACGATACACTGATGTCACGGTTCGGTTCGGTTCGGTTCGATACGTTTTAGATACAGCAAAATGTAAAAACATCTCAACTTTTCAGAATGCCCCAAGCGCACCGCGGGTCATGTGACAAGAACTAACCAATCAGCTTCATCCTTTCCCGTAACAACGTTGAGAGCTCAGCCAAGATGAAGGATCAGCTGATCATAGTTGTATATGGATTGCCATTTTGAAATAAATTTAGTAGCAGAGCTACTGCAAGCGATTTTTAGAGCTGCAAATCCATTTATCCTTTGCTGAAATTTCCGCGTCTCATGGAGAGAGCATGTCATTGTTGCTTAGCAAAGACAGACGCCTCATGAGCGCTTCTGCCCGAGCGCTTTGGAAAGGAGGAGAAAGACGCGCTTAGCGTTTTCCATGCGTTTTTAGGCGCGATATGTGAACGGCCCCCAAGGCGCTCGCTCACTCAGCACGCGCTGAAGGCTCATTGCAAAATGTCTAATGCATTTAACAGACCAGAAATATAAGATCCTAAAATAACCAACAGGTCTGGTGTTTGGGTGCACTTTGGATTCCCTGTAAGCTATAATACCGGTGTCTAAATGCTGCAGGGATAGTTTTTTGTGCATGTTTCTCCTTTTTTTCGTCTTTTCCCAGATACTGACACAATAAGGTGATGTCGGCGTAAATGAGTTAACATGTTTCAAGTATTCCCGCTGGTGTTTTTTTTTTTTTTTGTATTCCCGCTGGTGTACCCTGTCATGTTGCAGATGCGACATACCGTTGTTTTTTTTATCCACCATTCTCGTGCCATCACCATTATAGCTTAAAGGGAATCCAAAGTGCACCCAAACACCAGACCTGTTGGTTATTGGAGGATCTTCTCATTTCTAGTCTGTTAAACGCATTGGCTATTTTGCAACAAGCCTTCAGCGCGTACTGAGTGAGCGAGCGCCTCACTGAGTAGCCTAACATAAACATATAAGTTGGTGTTTTTTTCTTCTTCGGGAGTGTCAGGGGCGTTGCCTGTTACGTCGTTTGGGTTATTGGGCTACCTTATTGAACGCATATCATTATATTTCTCTTTTTTTTTATATATATATATATAATTAATTAGTCCAACGAACCGTTCGGTATACATAATGCGTACCGCGTACCGAGCCGAAAGCGTCGTACCGAACAGTTCAATACGAATACGCGTATATTTACACCCCTAATATATATATATATAAAGTGTTTGTATCAATAGCATGGGTTAAAAGCCTCTCTTAGCACCTCATATAGTACATTCATACCAATTTTGATTTATTTTTCCACAAATAGTTTTTTTTATTTTTTTTATCAATGATCAACTAAAAAAAAAAGTGCAGTTAAACACTATGGGAAAAGTACTTGAAAGCACATTTTCCTTAAGGTCTCTGAACAAGTACATGACTACAGAGTGTTTCCTTCATGTATGAAGTTGCTATGGTGTTTTATAGTGTTCATTTCAGCTCAGACTAATGACTCTCTCCCTTTATTCATTCCATCTATAGAACCTCCAACACTGGATCAAGCTTCATATGACAGAACAATTCTGTGTGCAGTACTGCTGTCACTGATTTTGCCTGCCGTTGCTGTTTCTGTGGGTTTTGGTCTCTACAGGATTCTTAAACGACATAAGCTAAAGAGTAGGTTATTTCATCTGATAAGGAGAACAATAATAAGATTGATTGTGCTACTTTGGAGTTTAAAGATATACAAATTAATACAAATACAAATGACAATTATATTTCAGGCATTTTGTGTTTGTATGTGTGTACTGTGGTTTTGTTCAAGTTAGAAAAATTGTCATTAATACAACAATTTGAAAGTTGTTCCTTGGTATGTTGCTTTAGATTGAAGAAGTTAATTCAATTTATTATAGTGATTAATTGAACATAATTAAATGTGTGTGCAACCTTTAACACCCATTTTATTAATAATAAAACACTGAAATGTATAAGTAAACTGTACTTTGTGTATATTGAAATAAAATAAATATACACAATGGCATTTCTTTTTAGCAGTAGTAACATACATTTCTCAGGTTTTGTATATTACACTGTGGATGTTTACACCTTGAGACTCTTTTGTAGGTAAAAACAAAGGAGGGACCAGAGAGACACACGATGATGAGAAGATGGTATTATCAGAAATAACAGACTCTCAGACGTCTAAAGTGGAGATACATAATTCAAGAGAGTCAGTGTCTTTGGTGAGTAGCTAACTAATATGACATTTCTGTATGTTGTGTTGTGAAATAAAAATGATTTACAGCACAATAAAGACTTATAAATAAAATAATATGAATACAAACCTTTTTCATCTATCATAAAGACTTATAAATAAAATAATATGAATACAAACCTTTTTCATCTATCTACCATTAATCTACCATTTTCATCAATTTGGCACTGCAGAGAACTGCTCTGTCCTGATCAGGATTGAAAAAGCAATCCAGCTTCGACTTTTATCGGAAGTAATGTCTTTCTGAAAAAGTAATCAATTCCTTTATTTCTTCAAGGTTGGACTACTGCAATTCTCTTTATGTTGGGATTAGTCATTCAGCTATGTCCCGATTACAATTAGTCCAAAATGTGGCAGCAAGTCTTTTAATGTGTGCTCATAAACCTGACTAAATTACTCCTGTCTTACATTCAGTAAACTGGTTGCTGGAGCACTACAGTGTGGATTTAAAAATGTTACTTTTTGCTTATAAATCATTAAATGGTATGGCTCCATCTTACCTTTGGTCAAGTAATGACCAAACAGGCTTAACCTGATTTAGAGTGTCATCTCCATGAGGGATTTCAATATAAATCTTTAAATTAATACTGGAGCTGCCAGTTTGGCAAGTTTCAAATGATTATTGAACAAGACATGGTTTGCCTAACAACCCTCTAAATGATTTGTTTTGCAAAGGTTGACAAACTTGTAGAAGAAGGGCCCTGTGATGGGATGCATGATAAGGCATAATTGTTACCCACCATGCTGAATTTTGCTGGTAGGCAGGTGTTAATGTATTCACTCATTATCTACATGCAAAGGCACTGCTTCTTTTTTGTTGATTGTATTTTTTTTTTTTCTGTGTGTTTTCCCTCAGGTTCCACTGTAGCAATGACAGTTGATCCAGAAGAGATAATCATGATTTTGGTGTTCACAATTCCAGCAGCCTCTTTAAAAATCTCGTCCTTCACTGTCATACTCCTCCCTTTATCTTTCATGGCTCTTGGCCCCGCTCCACTCATCACAATATATAATGTATAGTCAGTGCATGACTATATATTATTATAATATACATAATCAGTCGGAAAAGGGTGGATTGCCCACTTCAGGTTGGTGGAGAGTTCCTGCCTCAAGTGGAGGAGTTCAGGTATCTTGGGGTCTTGTTCACGAGTGAGGGAAGGATGGAACGTGAGATTGACAGACGGATCGGTGCAGCTTCTGCAGTAATGCGGTCGCTGTACCGGTCTGTCGTGGTGAAGAAGGAGCTGAGCTGTAAGGCAAAGCTCTCGATTTACCGGTCAATCTACGTTCCTACTCTCACCTATGGTCATGAGCTGTGGGTCATGACCGAAAGGACAAGATCCCGGATACAGGCGGCTGAAATGAGCTTTCTCCGTCGGGTGGCTGGGCGCTCCCTTAGAGATAGGGTGAGAAGCTCGGTCACTCGGGAGGAGCTCAGAGTAGAGCCGTTGCTCCTCCACATCGAGAGGAGCCAGCTGAGGTGGCTCGGGCATCTATTTCGGATGCCTCCTGGACGCCTTCCCAGGGAGGTGTTCCAGGCATGTCTCACCGGGAGGAGGCCCCGGGGAAGACCTAGGACACGCTGGAGGGACAATGTCTCCCGGCTGGTCTGGGAACGCCTCGGGGTCCCCCCGGAAGAGCTGGAAGAAGTGCCTAGGGAGAGGGAAGTCTGGGCGTCTCTGCTTAGACTGTTGTCCCCGCGACCCGGCCCTGGATAAGCGGAAGATGATGGATGGATGGATGGATGGATGGATAATCTATTATGATATATATGTTGTAAAATATTTATACAACCTATTATTATTATTATTATTATTATTATTATTATTATTATTATTATTATTATTATTGTAAGGAGCAATCTTGGAAAGCTGTAGGAGGTTGATTGCCTTTTTTACATGTAAATGGTTTTCTCTTTTAAGTGAATAAATAAATATATAAGAATTAATAAAACAAATCAAACAAAAAATTGTCTCATCCCTTTACATAACACAATGCTCTGCTTTACTACTTTACTACTGCACTGTAATGCTCAGTCTGCAACTGTTCAGATCAGACATCTAAATAAACCTCCAATAAACTATTAACAAGAATATTATCAAATGAATTAATTCTCAGTAGAAGTTTCAGAGACAGACTGAAGCTGGACAATCAGACTGGATCTCTAACCATTACAAACATCACAACTCAACACGCTGGAGTTTATGTACTAATCATCATGAACGAGACAAAGACCAAAATGTAGATTCAGTAATACTATCTATGGTGAAAAAAAAACATATTCATTACAAATTATGTACTAACTAGTCTTTATTTCACATTAATATTGAAGTGCTACCTATTGCAATACAATATAGTCACTCAATAGCAACGCTCTCCCACATATTTTTTGTTATTCTGAGTTTATTTCCATCATTGAAGTGGCTGTGGGTGGTAATAGATAAGAAATTTGTTATACATTTTTTTTTACCATTTCATAAATAGCTGCAATCTCTAGAAGTAATTTACAACAATTTAAACTAAAATTACTTTTGACCATGTTTCATTATTTGACAGATAATTTTGTATTGTAGTGTCGGGGGCATCATTTTTTTTCTTTTGGGGGGGACTCTCATTCTTGTGACCTGACATACAGCAGCCACAAACTGATATAGGCTTATGTTGTTGGTTGTTATTGTAAAATGTTAATGTTTTTCATAACAAATAATATTACTAAATTTCAGTCCACTTTTAACCATTAAAAATGTTTTTCTGTAGTGTGTTTTGGGAAATATTCCATAATGATTTTTTTGGTGTTCACAAGCCACCAATACAGGTCAGTCGTCAAGGAGGGGGGGGGCATCGGCAGTGCCCCCCCGAAATGACTTATTGTGCCCCCATAAATGGAATGCACAGGACAATTAAGCAAACTTGCATTAGACATTTGATATTGCATGTCACCGATTGAGATCATTATGTTGTTTCAGCAGAACTTAGCTCACAGGAACAGTAATCACTACAACTGTAACACTAGAAATGCATAACACATTACCTTCAGAAATGATTCAGACAATTCATTATTCAACGCATTATTACACAGAACATAATTTTAATATATCATAAATGACTGTTGAAACATCCCAAAACAGCACCCAAACCTTGGAAAAACCTATCTCATTAATTATTCAAATACAACAGCCAATGGCAAGCCTCCAGCAGCAGACCTTTCAATATGTTATTTTTGTGTTAGTAGTTTTATTTATTCAAATAACAATATGCAGTTTGTGTGTAAGTATATATATATATATATATATATATATATATAAATCATAAAATTCATTTAGTTAAGCATACAGTATTGTTTATAGAGGGTTTTCACGACGCGTCATCAATCCGGAAGTCGGCCATGTTGGAGGCACTGAACGTAAACAATGCCACTGAACGGACTCGCAAATTTGGCTGATTATTGCTGCAATAAAAAAAAAAAAAGGTCGAGTTTTGGTCTGTACTAATCGGTCGCATATGTTACAAACATTTCGAGTTCTGTCAGAAGTTAAAGAGAAGAGAGGAAAAAAAAGTGATTATAGAAGGCGTTTGCGGTTGAGAGAGGTACAGTTACAGCCCATGTGTAAATGAAGCATCGACAGTGGCTTAAATGTTGATATAGTTAACTATGGCTACATTCACACTGTTAGACCTGATTATCTTTGTATCCGATTGTAATCTGATCTAAAATAATGATGTCCACACTGTATATCGCAACTGTTCAGATCTTGATTTGTGTGTCCATGCATCTCTTTGGCAATATGGCAATGATGCTGCGTTGATGGAGGTGTTTACATTTGCGATAGATATGTTGTTTTATTGAAATGTTACAACGTGGAAATGTGTAGCCGACGCGCTGGACTACTGCGTCTTGAGCTGCAGAACTGTAGGAGGCTGGTATGTAACATTACAGCTTTTTTTCCACGCTGGGTTCAAAAATAATAATTGTCTGCTCATCCAGCACTCTGCAGCAACAAAGCCTTGTTTCGGCAGTGACTTTAAGCATGTTCCTTATTATTCTATAATACTGTGTATTCAATAGCTGCTCAGGTCCACATTTTAAGCCTGCTGGAGCACATTAAGCCGCAGCAGGACCAGCTGGTGGCCAAGGTCAATCACCTGAGCAGCAGGTGATTTTTTTTCTTTTTTTTTTGCTGCAATAATCAGTCAAATTTGCGAGTCCGTTCTGTGGCATTGTTTACGTTCTGTGCCTACAAAATGGCCGACATCCGGATTGAGGATGCGCCATGAAAACCCTCTACACGTAATTCCTTTGCGCAACTGAGAGTCTGTCATCACATCTAAGAATAAATTTTCGGCGGTTTTATACAGAAAAGCTACAGTATGGATATAAGAAAGTGGTTTAAAGATTCGTCAGTGACAAAGACGACTTTGACCAAAACCAACGTGTGTGGAGACGACTCTGGAGCTAATGAGATGGTAGGATTGGAGAATTTGTCTAATGAGACACAAGTTCACAGCGTAGACAGAGCAGCGGGTGTAAATATGAATGAGCCTACTACTACTGATGATGTGATTGCCGTCGCTGTGGCTGTGACTGGGCCAAAGCTGCAGGCCATTGATGATCTTGGAAATGAAGGACCGAATCAGATCATTTTACAGCGATACCCTGCTCGCTTGTATAATAATAAAAATCCCTCCTTTGTGTCTTCATGGTATCAGACTCATGACTGGCTTGAATTTAATATCAAAGCTGATACAGCATTCTACTTCCCATGTCGAGTGTTCAACAGTGCGCACGTAAATTCGAAAGTACCACAAAACATTAGAAGCAATGCCAAGTTTACTGACAGCTTTGAAGACCGGCTTGGTGATTCAACCGCAATGTGTGAAAAATAATTTTTAGTTTTGAGGAATGTATTCACCGACCACAGACGTTCTATGTGCCACGCACGCAAGGCCCAGCTCATTCAGCTGGCATTTAAGAAGGATCTCACACGCAAGTGTCAACATGAATGGAAAGATAAAGTTCTTCGGAGATTTCACTCGGAGACCCACCGCCTTCAACTATTTTAATCAACTGTGCTTACTCTGCTTGCTACATTTCTAAATTTTTATTGCAGTATGGTAGCCTATGCATTGCTTTTATTATTGTTGTGTTGTTGGTGGAAACCACGAGCATTTGTGACTCGTGTTTATGAAGTGTAGAGTCATAAATCAAATTGGTTTTGGTGTAGTTTTAGGTTGGACTTGTAATGATATATGTTACATTGATTGTTCATGTTACCTAAGAAAGCCACTAGATGGCTCTGTGTTATGTATGTGACGAACAATGCAGAGTAACAAAAAATATAGGCTACTAGTTAAATTTGGAAATGTTAAAGAGACAATAAACAGAGACGGTGAAGTATTTTATTTGAATAATTAAACAAAACAAGACTATTGTGGTCTATTTTAGTTATAGCCTAATATGGGTTGTTGTTATGGTCTGTCTCAGATCATTAAAAAAAGTGTGCCCCCCCCCATGAAAATTAAATGCCCCCCCATTTGGTTGTTTCTGGCAATGGCCCTGCACCAATAGAAGGCAACCAATTACCAGTAGAGGCCAACAGGGTCATTAGTGTTTTCATTAAAACCGATACAAGTCCCATTACCACTCTGTAAAAAAAAAAAGTGTAGTAATGATGATTAACTTAGCTTTTCAGAGAATACTAACAGTATTTGCAAGAAAGCACAACAGGAGGAGGTTAAATCATTACGGTGAAAATAATAATATAATGTACTTGCAATGGTTTAGAAAAATTTAGTTGAAAGTTTAAATATGACCTTGTGGTATGTAATCTGACTGTTGTAACAAAGTCAAGCAGTCCTAGACTTAAAAAAAGTTAACAATCAACCACGGACAATAAGGAAAGTCAATCAATTTTCTTTTGTGCCCAATGCTGTCAACATTTTAAATGCAAGATAAATAGATTTTTTTAGCAGTATTGTATGTTATTATGTGTATTTATAGGTTGTCTGTAATGTACTGTGAAGCCACAGACGATTTCCCATTACTTGGATAATAAAGTAAACTGCAACAAAGCAAACCAAGATGTATGCAATGTGAGCAAAACTTCATTATCACTGGTCATAATGCACCATTTTATGTTCCTCACAGCGTCATCAATCAAGTTTGAATTTGGTAACTAACCTTCACCCACAGAATCAAATATTGCTATTTTTGATACTGCTATTTTTATATAACACATTTCCCATTATGAATTATGATACCGCTTGGTTCATTCACTCACCAACATCAGATAACTTCAGAGTTTGTTTAGTTCTGACGATCTCAGACTTTGCTGTGAATACGAGCACGATTTCTGTGTTTATTTATACTTAAATGACTTAAATGACAAACTAAGACTAAAAATCATAAACTTTTCTTAAACAATTTCTTCTAAATAGCCATGTGTGAAAACAGATATTCTGATACAATGCCGGACCCATTCCTGTCAAAAGTACTATAATAATAATAATAGTTTAAAGGTGGTCTAAATTCTATTTTTGTCACAATCAGGCTGAGAAAGAGGATGAGACAAATATTTCTGAATATCAATGAATAAATTATTAAAAGGAAGCAATCTTTCATCTAATAAGTGTTTTTTTAATGACCATAAGATATTACCATTCTGGTGTCTGTTCTTTTAACCCTCATTTAGAAATAAGACTGAACAATTTGTCAACTTCCCTCCTCAGCTACTTAAAACAGCAAAAGTTAAGAAAATGTACTGTCAAGTGTCATCTAGTCAGTAAAGTCGGTTATCTAATCAGCGGTAAATACCACCAGGTGCGTGATTTCACATAGAGCAGCTGTTACTACACAGAGCCGTTGTTAAAGGGTTAGTTCTCCCAAAAATCTAAATCATGTCATTAATAACTCACCCTCATGTCGTTCCAAACCAGTAAGACCTCCGTTTATCTTCAGTCCCTCAATTGATAACGTAAGTACAGTATACTGTCCATGTCCAGAAAGGTAAGAAAAACATCATCAAAGTAGTCCATGTGACATCAGAGGGTCCGTTGGAATTTTTTGAAGCATCGAAAATACATTTTGGTCCAAAAATAACAAAATCTACTACTTTATTCAGCATTGTTTTCCGTGTGTGTTGTGAGAGAGTTCAAAACACAGCAGTTTGTGATATCCGGTTCACGAACTAATCATTCGATGTAACCGGATCTTTTTGAACCAGATCACCAAATCGAACTGAATCGTTTTAAACGGTTCGCATCTCTAATACGTATTAATCCACAAATGACTTAAGCTGTTAACTTTTTTAATGTGGCTGACACTCCCTCTAAGTTCAAACAAACCAATATCCCGGAGTAATTCATTTACTCAAACAGTACACTGACTGAACTGCTGTGAAGAGAGAACTGAAGATGAACACCGAGTCGAGCCAGATAACGAACAATAGACTGACTCGTTCACGAGTTAATCCAAAAATCCAATAACTGACCCTCTGATGTCACATGGACTACTTTGGTGATGTTTTTCGTACCTTTCTGGACATGGACAGTAGACCGTACACACAGCTTCAATGGAGGGACTGAGAGCTCTCAGACTAAATCTAAAATATCTTAAACTGTGTTCAGAAGATAAACGGATGTCTCACTGGTTTGGAACAACATGAGGGTGAGTTATTAATGACATCATTTAGATTTTTGGGTGAACTAACCCTTTAACTGACAAGCTGCGTAAATCCACATTCATTATTAGCTTGGATTTTCACAGCTTTTTAGTTAACCCTCTGGAGTCAGTAAACGCGTATATGTGTTATGAGGCATTTTCTCCTGATAACCCCGAAATGAACTTAAATTACACTTTCGGTTTCGATCATACAGATGAGAGCAATACATCAATTGAATCTGTAAAGGGTGTACTTTTTTTGTATACGGACATGATAACAACAAACTTTGTGCACTTATAAAATAAAGATAACAAACAAGGTGTGCTGTCTGCAGCCTTTGTCTGTGCTGATCTTCATTTACAAACTGTCACTCAGTGAATACTCAACAAAGAGACATGAGAGAGATATCTCTAGAAAGCATGACATGTCTACTATTAAACTAAACAAGTGCTGCTGAAAACAAATATTCTGTGATAAAGTAATCCATATGAAAACAACGCAATGTCCGTTTTTCATGACTCCCTTCATTATCTTCTAATGCGACCACACCTCCGGCTCTGTGTAGTAACAGTTTCTCTATGTTAAATCACAGACCTGATGGTATTTACCGCTGATTAGATAACCGGCTTTACTGACTAGATGCGCATTAATCATCGGCCAATATACATCGTGCACCCCTAAATCAGATCTCTCCTGTGAACTGACAAAATACAAGCAGCACATTCTATATCCCACCAGAGACAGCAATATGTTGGATCACTGTTACACCACAATAAAGGATGCATATCACTCTGTCCCACGAGCAGCTTTGGGGCTCTCTGATAACTGTTTGGTTCATCTTATACTGTCCAACATGCAGAAACTAAAATCAGCTAAACCTGTTTTAAGGACTGTTAAAATGTGGACTAATGAAGCAGAACGTGATTTACAAGCTTGTTTTGACCTCACTGATTGGAGCGTATTTTTAAGCTGATGCCACTGATCTGGACAAGCTCACAGAGTCTGTAACTTCATGTATCAGTTTCTGTGAGGATACGTGCTTCCCCACCAGGACATTCTTATCATTTAATAATGGTAAAACATGGTTTACTGGGAAACTCAAACAGCTTTGTCAAGCCAAAGAAGATGCTTACAGAAGTGGGGATAGAATCTTGTAAAACCAGGCTAGGAACACACTAACAAAGGAGATCAGAGTGGCTAAAAAAACTACTCAGAAAAGCTGCAAAAAGAGGTTTCAGCAAACAATCAAGCCACAGTATGACTGGTATGAGGAACATGACCATGTACGAAACACCATCCACACAGTCTGTGGAGAATCAACAACTGGCTGACGATCTGAATGTTTTATACTGCAGATTTGAAAAGGATAGTCACACCCTCCATCCGTTCTGATCTGCATTTCACACATTCACTTACCACCCCTACAATGACTGCACTTCAAAGGACCCCTCTGTCAAGCTTCTGAAGTTTGCAGATGTCACTACTGTTTCCACTGTTGTGCTAAGACCGGGCGTGCTAGTGCGTGCCAGGGCCAGTCGCATTTCCACTGTCACTTCTGAGGCTTGATCGTGCCTCGTCGGGGCTTACTCGGGGGCCAACGGCCAGGGTTTCTTGGCCCGACGAAAACCTTGGGCCAAAGCGGGCCAGCTGGGGCTAGAGGAGGGGTTATGAACAAAGGTGGAGTTTCTCCGTGTCTGGAGAGCATCAGCGCGGATCATTTCAGAAAGACAGCTATAACACAAGTATTAAAAACTTTTTTAAATAATTTGCTCAAAACTCACTGTTAGTTAGCAGCAAGTGTTTGAAATAACTTGATCCGATGTGGATTATAATCACTAAACAAAGCAGAAATATTTATAAGCGATGTAAAAGACTATGCACGCTAAACATGTTATCATAGTAAACATGGTAAATATGACCGCTTGAAGAAATGAGACGTCAACTTCTTATTCTCTATCACAATCCTGTATTTATTTAGTAACTTATATTATCTGTCATAAGTCTGGTCTCGAGAGTTTAGCTCCATGTTGCCTATCAAAAAAAATATAATAATATTTTTGTTTGAGAACTTTTATAAAAATAGAGATATTATCATTAATTCTAAATGTGACGGCTACTGTGGCTACAAATAAACAGAAACAGACTCGACTGAATAAGCAGGCTATTTCCTATTATTTAAGCCTTCACAATAAATAAATAAAAAAGAAATAAGTGTATTTCTGTGTGATTAATTTTGAGTCCTGATAAATTAAATCAATATGATCAATGTATCACTTATTCTATAGTAAAACACTGATGGTTTTGAATTTGAATATTTAACAAAGCATGCAAACAAACGGCCGCTTTTATCATGTTCGTTTTGTGATCGCGCATGCTCCAGTTGCTCCAGACTAATTTCTTCGTTTTCTGATAACTTCTCTTTGATGGTGAAATGATGAGGTTGCATGACGTTGTTTTGAGAGGCGTGTAAAGGGCGTGTTTTAGTGACGTGAAGCGGTGCTTCAAGCTCCACTGTGGAAACCCTGCGCTATTCTGGCCTCGGTGCTACTGGCCCGAGACTATTAGCCTGCCCGGCCCAGCCCATTTAAAGTGACATTCAGCCAAGTATGGTGACCCATACTCAGAATTCGTGCTCTGCATTTAACCCATCCGAAGTGCACACACACAGAGCAGTGAACACACACACACACTGTGAACACACACCCGGAACAGTGGGCAGCCATTTATGCTGCGGCGACCACGGAGAAGTTGGGGGTTCGATGCCTTGCTCAAGGGCACCTAAGTCGTGGTATTGAAGGTGGAGAGAGCACTGTACATGCACTCCCCCCACCCACAATTCCTGCCGGCCTGAGACTCGAACTCACAACCTTTCAATTGCCAGTCCGAATCTCTAACCATTAGGCCACGACTTCCCCACTTAGGCCACAACTTAAAGCCCTGGCTCGTACTGGCCCGACAGTGGAAATGCGGCTAAGGATGGAGACGAGTCTGCTTACAGACAGGAGGTTAAAGAGCTGACTGTGAGAGAAGGGTCCGTCTGCAGACTGCAAGACGGGGGCGTAACTTGAAGTAGGAGGCATAACTTGAAGTTGTTCAAATCACACATAACCACGCAAGTTCTCAAAACGAGATTTTGTCGGGATGCGTTCGAAACCGCATAACCTTTAATTAGGCATTTTTGTGAATAAGTACTAACTTAACGAGTGCTAAAAGAGTACATACTCTACAGCCTAAATGCATATGTATGAAGTATGAATGCAATTTGTATATCATCATCCGCTATGTTGATCATGTGACCTCCAAAGTTAAAACAAGCACAAAAACTTAAAAGATATAAGTGACAGGTTTAATTAATGTATTTGTAAGTATCTTGATAATGAAGAACATTGCCCATGTTGTAGTCTTGTTGAAGAAACGGCTGCCTTTTTATTTTGTGATTGTAGTATAGCCAGTACTGTTGATTTTTATTTTGTATATTTTTAACTCCACTAATGTGATTAAGTGTTGTCCTTAAAGCATTTTTTTATTATTAGAAAACCCAAAATTGTTATCTCTTGAATATTTTTTTCAATTATTTTACGTGAAAAATGTTTTTCTTGTATAGTATCTCATACTATGATACTGTTTTATGGCATTATCATTGTTTATTGTTAGATACAACCATCTTACCATGATCTTTTATGTAATAATTTGGCATTAATAATAAAAAAAGGATCAAGTGCACAAACACCTCACAGCGATAAAGGGTACGTCGATCACCTGCTCGAAGATCTCACCTTTGGAGAAGACTGTTGATTTGATACTCTAAAAATGGAAGTATTACTACTCGAAAATTAACATTACCCCATAATGAATTGCATATTTTGCCCACCCCAACACTTACATGCAATAATAACCATAAATTCCAACCAATAATTATATAATTTTTTTTAAATTTCATTTTAGTAAAAGAAGCAAAATGTATTTTCTTTTGTGACATAGCTATACATGAATATATACAAGTTAAATAAATGCAGTCGATGTGAATACATACATTTTCAGTCAAGCAATTAATACATGAATGGATAAAATATTTATATTTTATTTACTGAGAACAAAAAACATGTCTAGATGATTAAAACAATGTATAAAAGTTAGCATCACAATAAATGCATACATGTACAAGTCAACAACACATGAAACAAAGCTTCATTCAAACGTATTGTTCTAACAATCATGTATTTACAGATGGTGAACCCAACATCCTCCTGCCATCTGAACACAGCTGATAAAGTTCTGCCGCTGCACTTCACAGTCTCACTCTTCTCAACGGGGATGTCGTTGAGCAACAGGATGAGGAAGACCTTGATGACGGCTCTCTGAACCACACAACCTTGAAGCGAGAGCAGGGGAACACGTGCAGGACAATCTGACCGCTGTGTCTGCTCCGAACTTTCATGTGCCTGCACCCCATGAGCACGACTACCTGAAAAACATTTACACAGAGTTTACAAGTACATGCATTGATTTATTACTTTTGAAATGAAGTGGTTCAAATTAATAAATAAGTTATTAATTTATCCAAAGCGACTTACAGTGCATTCAGACTTACAGTTTTTACCTAACATGTGTTCCCTGGTATTCAAACTGAGGATGAAGACACCACAGCAACATCTGGTCCTGATGAGACAGTAAAGGGCAGGTGGAGTGATGGAGCATCTCATCTGTGACTCTCGATCATTTCCAGGATGATGCTGTGGTCTTCTCCATCCTCAGTGCACACACCAGTCTTCAGACATTTTCATGTCCTACAAAAATACACATAAACAATACAAAAAGTCATTACATTATTCTTTTGTTTCAGGTTTTCCCTTTTTTTCACCTTTCCTTGCAGGTCCTGCTCCACCACCAAAGATCTGCAGCAAACGCACATAAATCAAGAATAAGAAAAGAGGTGTAATAGTTGTTTAAAATTACATTAAAATAAAATACAGCTTAAGATTTAAAATGTTTCATTTATTTTTGTAGTGTACTTACACATATCCTTTGATGTTAGCATTCCTTCATCAGTGTCTCTGCAGCAGATAAACACACGTGTGTCTCATCTGTCCCTGTAACATCCAGACAAGAGTCAGTCTCCTCTGTTATATATCTGTGATATACTGCATTTACATGTTGAACTAATAACTGATGTAACTCACTTTTTATCCAACACAAATGTTCCTTAAATTATCAATATTGCAAATGGACAAATAAAATAGATAACTTATGTTTAGTTACTTTACATAGATTTGTTTGTTTACATGACTTACACCCATCTATAGCAGTGTTGATAAAAGTGAATTCTACACAATATCACACACATGCATCACTCAGACACCTGTTTCATGTCTGTTAGATGTGCTCATCTGAAATACTTATCACACATTTTCCTGTCAGATGATAAATAGATATTTAGTCTTCAAGAACTATATATGGTTTATTTAAATCCACCATTGAGTCGTGTACTTAATGGAGCTCCTCTGTTAGTTATGCATTATAAAACATGTTTAAAGCTAAATCACAAATATGCTATATTATGTAGGTCACAGAGAGGGTTTAGATTAAGCCTGTGAAACCGGAGGATAGCGTCTTTAGACCTTTTGCTTATATGTTGCTTACTTTAGGACTTAGTTTTAATAAATTATTAACTCCAAAAACAATACCACTGTATGAAAATGACTTATAAACTTCAATTTAAATAATTATTTAGGGAAAAAAATATTCTCACCGTTGTCTCTCACAGCAAGCTGTCATATTCGTCTTCTTTCCAATTTAACGGCGGTTGGCATCCAGCTTATTGGTGCATTACCGCCCTCTTCTGTTCAGGAGTGTGGATCAGATAATACGTTTTCCTACTAAAATGTACACATCTCTCACATTGTCCCCTAACATTAATATCTACACACACATAAAAACCTAAAACCCCTGCCTCCCTTACAACGTAATCAATATTCTACTCTGTGCCCTAATGAAAGCCGCCATATTGCCAACAACTTATCATTTTGAGATCTCGCGTGGTTCTGTGTGATATGAACAACTTCAAGTTACGCCTCCTACTTCAAGTTACGCCCACTTCAAATTACGCCTCCGTCTTGCAGTCTGCAGAAGTACACGCTTGGGCTGTGATGCAGTCTTAAGGAGAAACCCCCCTGCACTCCCCCCACTCACCATCATGAACAGCCCTGTGACTGCAGTGGAGTCATTCAGGTTCCTGGGCACCATCTCTCAGGATCTGAAGTGGGACACTCACATAGACTCAAAAAAGGCCCACCATAGGTTGTACTTCCTTCACCATATGAGGAAAGTTATATTCAGCCATCATTGAGTCTGTCCTGTGTTCATCCATTAACTGTCTGGTTTGGTTCAGCTACCAAATGAGATGTCAAGAGACTACAACAGACAGTCAGGACTGCTGAAAGGATTACTGGTGCCCCTCTGCTCAGCCTCCAAGATCTTTACAATCTTTACAGAGTGAGGAAAAGGGTTAAAAAAATCACCTTGGACCCCTCACACCCAGCCCACTCTCTCTTCCAGCAGTTTCTTTCTAGTCGGGGCTACAGAGCACTGACCATCAGAACAGCCAGACGCAAGAACATTTTTCCCGCAGTCTATATTGAGCCTGAACAATTAATCCTTCATAATTATATATCATCCATCACAAATAACATAGTTATCTGACATATTTATATTAAACTGCACACTTGTAAATAACACATCTGCACACTAATAAAATATCTGTACATTTATCTAAACAATTACACTCTTTTCCCTATACACTACATCAATACTGTGTTATTCCTATTTATGTACGCACTATTATGTATGTCTGTTGAACTTTCTTCTACACTGGAAACTCCTGTCGCCAAGCCAGATTAATTGTGTGTGTAAACATACTTGGTAATAGGCCTCTTCTGATTCTGATTCTAAAGTCCCACATTACCACTTTGTTTCAAATTTTCCTATTATTATCATAAATTAGCTTTTTGGGGGGGATCTTAAAGGTTAAATATTAATAAATAAATTTAACACTGTGGTCAAAAACAGACAAGAGGGAGAATAAAAACATCCTTTAGACAAATAGATAAATCCTTTTTCTAACACCAGTTTGCATATGGTATGTTTTCCTGTGTTCATAAAGGGGCCATTCATTTGATTTAGTTTCATTTAACTGATCAAAACCGTAATGTCCACAATAGGGATATGCCAGTATCAAATTTTCCTGTTGCGGTTAATTGATAATGCTTTTATCTTTTTATCATGCTGCTTGTTTACGTACATCAGAGCAGCGCATGCGCTCTTTCAAGCAGCATACAGCGATGTTTTGCATTTTAAGCAGCTGATGGAAATATTCTTAAAATGCATTCCAAATTCCGATTTAGAAGTGCCCATGATAACAATATCGTGCATATTAATCACCTCAATATATCCCATTACCGAATACCGGCACAAGTCTAGTCCACAATGACTGCAGCATCATTTCTGATGTCAGATTGGCTAGGGAACACTGAACACATGGATGTACCAGACTGCAAATTCTAGTTATACTCCAATAAACAAAACAGTTATTTCCATTTTAATATTTTCAAAGCTCTTTTGGAGGTCCTCCACGTGTCTCTTTGCAAATATAAAAAAGGTTTATTAGGCAAAATTCAAATGCAGAAGTAGCACAATGGGAAATCAGAAATCATAATAATATAAACCATTTAAAATGTAAATTACTCTACAAAAAAGGCACAGTAAAATCAAACACATACAAAAAAAAAAAAAAAAAAAAAAAGAAAAACATTATTAATTCTAAAGCCAAACAATCATCAAATTAAAAACCACTACAAATTAAAGAAAATCTTGAGTTAGGCCAAAACGTTTGGTTTCCTTTTTATAGTACCTGGAATAATAGCGTTTGTCATCCCACTCCTTTGTAGTCCTACACATGGGTAATGTAGTTCCTACTTCCATCCCCATTGCATACACAGAAGCATTGCCATTTTATGTTTGACATACGTGCACATGATATGTTGAATGTGTTTCTTACAAAAAATACACTGCTTTTCAATACACAAAATTGAACTGATGGACTGGATTTGATTACTACACTAGTTAACTATTTTGATGTTTATAAATCAGCCGATTAAACTCTCAATCTAAAGTGAAAAGATGACCAGCTGTCAATCTTTGTAGTTTATCAACGATTCATTATATCTAAGGAAGTTTGATGTCTGACTTTCAATTCTTGACTGTTTTTGATGTATTCTGTATTTGATTTCACTGTAAAGCCATTCTATAAGGGCATAAACTGTCAAGGTCATAACACCAGGACAGGTAAAATCCTTTCAACCTACAAACTAAAACACACATCAAAACCAATCGCCACCTACAAGCTGTTTGTCCATCCGGCAGATCAAACAACGAAACTGGCTGAAACAGGTTTCAGTTTGACTCATGAGCTGCTTCACACCTCAGTAAATAAAATAAAAAAAGAGTGAGAAGACACTGTTTTAACTTTCGGTTTCGCAATTTTCATCAATGAAATGATTATAAAACATTTAAAAAAAAAAAATGTTAGTTTTTATTTTTATTTTTATCAAATATGTTCTACTATTAAAAACGTCTTAAGCATTTATTGCTATATATCATGCATAAAGGCCATGTGAATTCTACCAACTAGCACTAGAAGCATCACGCTTTGCAGTGGGAGGATTCACATACCAGATGAAAGTGCACAAGCATAGACTTCTCTAAACAACTGCAGGAAATGTTTCACAAGTTTGCATTGTTCTGTTTATGCTGGTGGAATTTGACCGGTAAGTTATGAAATCATTTTTATGGCTTAATTTATTTTCATTTCAGAGTTATAAAGCTGCTGCTACTGTTCAAATTAATTTTAATTGGTGTTCATCCCAGATAAATGAAATCAAACTGAGATGTTGTTGTGAGATATAATCTGAGATCATGTCTTTCACCACTGAAAGTGTCCAGCTCCAATTAACTTGTCATGTAACCTCACATATTTATCTTGCTTTAAGCTAATAACATATTAAAGATCACATTAATTGTTCTCACACAACCTAATGATATAGAGTTGGTCAATACATTTTATTTCAAAGGTTTGGGATGTCAATTCACATTTAGAATTTATTTTAGGCTTTAAAAACCAGCAAGAGTATTAATTTGTTCTTGTGCCTTTTCCAGGTATGTTTGGTGGTGATGAAGTCAAGTCAGTAATGGAAGGAGATTATGTCACTTTACAAACTGACACCACTGAAATACAAGACAATGACATACTGTGGACATTTGGAGCTGAAGGCTCTCTCATAGCTCAAATCAGAAGACAGAAAAAAATCTTCCCTGATGGGAGATTCAGAGACAGACTGAAGCTGGACAATCAAACTGGATCTCTGACCATCACAAGCATCACGACTCAACACGCTGGAGTTTATCAAGTAAAGATACGTGGAGCTAAACGGTCATCAAAAACATTCATTGTTCATGTCTTTTGTGAGTAAAAAGCTATCTTTTTCCTGTCCTTCAAATATTTTAGTTTTATTAAAGCAATATAACACAAGTTAACCTCGATCAGCCACATAAAATAAAAAGTTCACGTGTATTTGTATAGCGCTTTTTACAATACAAATCGTTACAAAGCAACTTTACAGAAAATTATGTTTCTACAATATTTAGTAATAGCTTATAAGTGGTGGCTGTCAGTTTGTGCGCATATGACAGGATTTGTAGAAATATCAATACAAGACGTATTCAGCTAGACGATGAACATTATTAATATTATTACACTTGTAGCAATAATTGTTAGTTCTGTTTGTTGATTCAGGGTCAGCATCATCTCTTCTCAGGTGTTCTGGATCCAGACTGGAGTTTGTGTAAATCCTAGTTACAAAACATAGAAACAATTAGAGACATCATTAGCATAGCTGCTGATCCAACAAAGTAAAATTAGTTTAACCCAAGCTAATGAATAAAAATGCACATTAGATCAGATGCAACTACACTCACAATTTAAGAGATAGATTATGTGAATGCTTGGCGAAAGAGATGTGTTTTTAATCTAGATTTAAACAGAGAGAGTGTGTCTGAACCCCGAACATTATCAGGAAGGCTATTCCAGAGTTTGGGAGCCAAATGTGAGAAAGCTCTACCTCCTTTAGTGGACTTTGCTGTCCTAGGACTGTCCTAGTGCGTGATGGGTTGTAGCGTGGTAGAAGGCTAGTTAGGTACGCAGGAGCTAAACCATTTAGGGCCTTATAGGTAAGTAATGATAATTTGTAACTGATACGGAACTTAATAGGTAGCCAGTGCAGAGACTGTAAAATTGGGGTAATATGATCATATTTTCTTGACCTGTTAAGGACTCTAGCTGCTGCATTTTGGACTACCTGTAGCTTGTTTATTGAAGATGCAGGACAACCACCTAGAAGTGCATTACAATAGTCCAGTCTAGAGGTCATGAATGCATGAACTAACTTTTGTGCAAAAGTGACGTGACTTAAAGCCAAGAAGGGTGACCCATACTCAGTAGTTATCCTCTGCATTAAACCCATCCAAAGTGCACACACACACAAACACCGTGAACACACACCTGGAGCAGTGGGCAGCCATTTATGCTGAGGCATCCGGGGAGCAGTTGGGGTTTGGTGCCTTGCTCGGTGACGTGGTATTGCCAGCCTGAGACTCGAACCCCCTTAGGGTTAGGACTCAAACTCTCTAACCATTAGGCCACAACTTCCCCACAAATCTGTGGTATACTGTAATGTTGATTATGACAAAAACAAAAAAAAAGGCAGTAGCCAGCCTTTTAAAATTGGTGAGGTTCGAAGAGATGTTTTCTTTGTTTTGGAGAAATTATAATTTTTAAATCATACCCTATTTATTGCATCAAAATTTGTTAATGCTTTAATATAGATAGTGGTGGATGATTTTAGGCAATCAGTTGATTATTATTCATGTAACAATACATTTTACTGTTATAGTTTTTAATAACCATTGATTTATAGCTGATAACTTTGTCTAGTGCTCTTTTGAATGTTTATAGCATGACTTATGAAAATTATATGGAATGATATAGCATAGACTTCTTCATGGCTAGTGTTTACTAGGGGTGGGAAGATTCCCCAATTTGCTTGGTGCATTTGCATAAAAAGTTAAAGGTGGGGAAAGTGATTTCTGGCTGCCAATGTTGATATTTGAAGTCAACAAAACAAACACGCACTACCCCAAAAGGGTCTTGCCCATATTTTGATATATCTACCCCACACATCTGTGCCCAGTAGCAAATTCCCGCTCTCTCTTGTGAAGCAAACAAAGAAGTTACTAAAACTGCAATTGCGCTTGAGGCTGACTGCAAAAGGTCACTACCCCCATGTTTTTATACAGTCTATGATCTGTACTCAACCACGGCAAAGATTTGTTTCATGAAACAAAGCAAAACCAATGTTATGATTTACTTTAATATAGATTTAATTTTATTTTTTATATAGAATTCATTTTATTTTTATCCTAAATACCGTATGTACTACTGGCGTTTAATTAAAACAGACAAAAATTACAAAATATCTTTTTATTTTTTTTATTGCAAATTGAATGTATAAATACAGTCTTTCAATGCTGGAACAGTTCATCTTCACAATTTCTCCTGTATTATGAAATTGTGCATTGCATTGTGTTGTATTCTCTGGATTTATCCTCATAAAGAATCTTTAGGCATCAATCAAAAAAAAATAAAAAATAAAAAATAAAATACATAACCCGTCTGTAAAACCCAGGTGCTGCTCCAAAACGTGGCCACTACCATTGCTCACCATCCACTTTGTTAGTGACAAAAATGTATTCCCCGAAAGACAAGTAGAAATGACAAACTTTTAAAAGACAAACCCCATACAGAATATACAAACCTCTCAAAACTATATCTTATTTGTTCTCTTGAATTATAAGTCTCAGGGTGGCTGACCTGCTCATGTCTTTCTTGATGCTTTATTGTCACTGCCTTTAACACAAATACAAAAATGCAGTTAAACATTCTATTAAAAACTATAACAAACTAATTCTAAAACTAAGGAAAATAGTCAAAAAACTAGTTTAACCTTGCTAGCATATGGTTTCATTTTCTCAGTAGGCTACTGGCCAATAACACCTGAACAAAATTTCACAATAGTTAACAATGTTAATATAAGATAAGCGTTGCTGTTAACAATCATTTAAATTCAGTATGTTAATTAATTAAATATGCTGACAAAGTTGTTTGAAAGGAAAGCACAGTTTACCTTGGTAAAGTTACCTCAATGTTAACGGGTAATTTGTCAACTTGTGTGCAAAAATCTAACAAAACACAGACACGCACAGACATACATACCATTTTACCTTGCTTGCTGGTCTTATTCTCTCATAAGGTGCATCGATACACAGTGCGGATGTTCTCCGGAACTCTTCCACTCTTAGAGTCTCATCCCTGGGCAAAACCCTAGGCACTACCCCACAGCGCAACACAACAAAAGACAATATAAAACCGATTATAATCAGTGATACTATCTACAACGGGTGCGGAGAGTAAAGTGATGCCCTGGTATATTTCTGACGTAGAGATGTACTCCAGTTTCAATGATTTAGCTAAATCGTGCAGGTGTAATTTATTTCACTTCTTGTTTTAGTTAGGCCTTAATAATGGGAGCGACATTATTCAGTTTTACGTTTTACTAAAATAAAGGATATAATACATGAAACACACAACAATTTCTTAATCAGTGTACAAACAGATATATTTTCCCAGGTTTGGCTGGTCCCTGAAGCGTACGATCAGACTGGGGAAATCAGTCTTGGCTGGTCCCTGAAGCTTACGATCACACTGGGTTGATCAGTCTTGGCTGGTCCCTGAACTGTACGATCACACCGGGGTGAACTGTCTCGGCTGGTCCCTGAAGCGTACGATCACACTGGGGAAATCAGTCTTGGCCAGGGCCGGATTAACCATACGGGCAACTGGGCAATTGCCCAGAGGCCCAAGACCTCTAAAGGGCCCAGGGCAGCAAGGGCACAAGCAAAATACTATATCTGGTAATCTCCCGCTTTATCTTAAACAAACTGTCAACACAGGCTTTTGCGCTGCACAGAGAGACGCTGCGCTGCCTATGACTTTCAACGTGAGTTGAGAGCGGTTGAGAGTCAGTCTCATGCGGACTGACCAATGAAGAGAGGGCCTCAAGTTAAGACCCTCTCCTCATTGGTCAGTCCGCATGAGGTGGGTCAAATGTTACGCCGAGCGGGTTATGTCAGGCGTTGCTGCTACAACTGAAAAAAATCGGACATGGAGAAGCTAAGTGGGAGCGCGAAGCGGAAAGTAAAAAAAGGAAAAGGACATCAGAAACGCAGAAAATTTAAAGTATATACCTAAAATAGGTAATTTCTTCACTCCTGTTAATGTTACAGACGGTTCTGTTAAGTCAGCTTCCGTCAACGACGGAAGACAACATTTCCCAATGTTTATGTTGCATTAAGACTGTTTTTAACCTTACCTGTGTCTAACTGTGAGGGTGAGAGGTCATTTTCTGTTTTGAAACGGGTTAAAAATGAGCTGAGGACCACAATGTCGCAGACACGGCTCTCTGCACTTTCTCTCTTAGCCATTGAACATGAACTTGTAAGTGGCCTTGATTTTGAAGATATTATACATCAGTTTGCACAAAGTCTAGAAAAAGCCAGTATAAGATGCCAAATGAAAGCAAACATGCACTTCCTCATTATTTAGGATTAAAATTGTGTGTTTTGCCAGGTTTTGTAGTATTTATTTTTATCTTGTCTTCTAGAGAGAAATTGTGTCACAGACACAGCTCTGCACTTTCTATTTTAGCTATTGGACATGAACTTGTTAGTGGCCTTGATTTTGAAGATGTTATACACCAGTTTGCACAGTCAAAGTCCAAAAAAAAAAGCCATTGTAAGATGTGTTTGCCAAATGAAGGCATTTCAAATTCAAACATGCACTTCGTCATTATTTAGGACTAAAATTGTGTGTTTTGCCAGATTATGTAGCATTTATTTCTGTCTTGTCTTCAGAGAAATTGACAGATTTCTAAATGTTTATGTAGCACTAAAATGTTTAAATGGTTAATTGTGCTGTGATATGTTGTTTTGTTATATTTTAAAACAAGTTAAAATGAGCTTAGGATAAAAATGTTTATGAGCAGATAATAGTGATACTGCATTTTATTTTTTTATTTTTTCCTTGAGGTGCCAGCTTCATTAAAATGCTGTAAATTGTTGTGGAGGGATAACTGGCAGGTTTCAAATTGTTTGTGTTGGACTAATAACTTGATTGCCTTGTTGAATAATGAGGAAACAGGGTCACCCTGTCAGGGTGATTTCTGCTTAAAATGAGCTGAGGACCAAAATGTTTCTTGATGTGTTGTCTGTGGTCTTCTTTTATAGCTCTATCGGTTGCACTTTATTTTACAGTACGTGTACTAACATGTACTTATAGTGTACTTATAGTGTATTTATCTAAGAAAGTTCTGGTAACACAAGGTAACTACATGGGGTAGGGTTAGATTTAGGGGTAGGTTCAGGGTTAGTACCTAGTTATTGTAATTACTATAATAAGTACATAGTATGTACATGAGGAACAGAACTGTAAAATAAAGTGCTACCGCTCTATCAATACATTTCTATTGGGAATAAATGTTGTTAAATAAACAATGGTTTGAAAGTTGTTGCTTATTTATTCATTTTTGTGAAAATGGAGGATATTTCCCTCCCTCTCAATGTAGTGGTCAATTTTACCAGATTATACAGATGCTGATGTGTTTTGTTTTCATAGCATCATATGTGAGTGAATGTCTTTGATAGGGGACATAGTAGTGCATTTGTAGTTCTATGAGCATTTAAATATTTGTAAATCAAAATACACCTGATGACAGTTAGAATTTGAAGTATTGAGTATATTTACTGTATATTACAGTAATATATTCTGTATATGACCATATTATGGTGATCCTGGGGTCGTGATGATGGGGCCCTTGAAGATTGTTGCCCAGGGTACAACAAAGTGTTAATCTGGCCCTGGTCTTGGCTGGTCCCCGAAGTGTTAGATCAGACCGGGATGATCAGTCTTGTCTGGTCCCTGAAGTATTAGATCACACTGGGGTAATCAGTCTTGGCTGGTCCCTGAAGCGTACGATCACACCGGGATGATAAGTCTTGGCTGGTCTCTGAAGAATACGATCACACTGGGGTGATCAGTCTTGGCTGGTCCCTGAAGCTACGATCACACCGGGATGATAAGTTTTGGCTGGTCTCTGAAGCATACGATCACACTGGGGTGATCAGTCTTGGCTGGTCCCTGAAGCTACGATCACACTGGGGTGATCAGTCTTGGCTGGTCCCTGAAGCTACAATCACACCGGGGTGATCAGTCTTGGCTGGTCCCTGAAGCGTACGATCACACCGGGATGATAAGTCTTGGCTAGTCTCTGAAGCATACGATCACACCGGGGTGATCAGTCTCGGCTGGTCCCTGAAGCTATGATCACACTGGGTTGATCAGTCTTGGCTGGTCCCCGAAGTGTTAGATCAGACCGGGGTGATCAGTCTTGTCTGGTCCCTGAAGTATTAGATCACACCGGGGTAATCAGTCTTGGCTGGTCCCTGAAGCGTACGATCACACCGGGATGATAAGTCTTGGCTGGTCTCTGAAGAATACGATCACACTGGGGTGATCAGTCTTGGCTGGTCCCTGAAGCTACGATCACACCGGGATGATACGTTTTGGCTGGTCTCTGAAGCATACGATCACACTGGGGTGATCAGTCTTGGCTGGTCCCTGAAGCTACGATCACACTGGGGTGATCAGTCTTGGCTGGTCCCTGAAGCTACAATCACACCGGGGTGATCAGTCTTGGCTGGTCCCTGAAGCGTACGATCACACCGGGATGATAAGTCTTGGCTGGTCTCTGAAGCATACGATCACACCGGGGTGATCAGTCTTGGCTGGTCCCTGAAGCTACGATCACACTGGGGTGATCAGTCTTGGCTGGTCCCCGAAGTGTTAGATCAGACCGGGGTGATCAGTCTTGTCTGGTCCCTGAAGTATTAGATCACACCGGGGTAATCAGTCTTGGCTGGTCCCTGAAGCGTACGATCACACCTGGATGATAAGTCTTGGCTGGTCTCTGAAGAATACGATCACACTGGGGTGATCAGTCTTGGCTGGTCCCTGAAGCTACGATCACACCGGGATGATAAGTTTTGGCTGGTCTCTGAAGCATACGATCACACTGGGGTGATCAGTCTTGGCTGGTCCCTGAAGCTACGATCACACTGGGGTGATCAGTCTTGGCTGGTCCCTGAAGCTACAATCACACCGGGGTGATCAGTCTTGGCTGGTCCCTGAAGCGTACGATCACACCGGGATGATAAGTCTTGGCTGGTCTCTGAAGCATACGATCACACCGGGGTGATCAGTCTTGGCTGGTCTCTGAAGCATACGATCACACTGGGGTGATCAGTCTTGGCTGGTCCCTGAAGCTACGATCACACTGGGGTGATCAGTCTTGTCTAGTCTATGAAGCGTACGATCACACCGGGGTGATTAATCTTGGCTGGTCCCTGGAGCGTACGATCACACTGGAGTGATCAGTCTTGGCTGGTCCCTGAAGTGTACGATCACACCAGGGTGATCAGTCTTGGGTGGTCCCTTAAACGTATGATCACACTTGGGAAATCAGTCTTGGCTGGTCTCTGAAGTTATGATCACACCGGGGTGATCAGTCTTGGCAGGTCCCTGAAGCGTACGGTCAAACCGGGGTGATTAGTCTTGGCTGGTCCCTGAAGCATACGATCACACTGGGGGGATTAGTCTTGGCTGGTCCCTGAAGCATACGATCACACTGGGCAAATCTGTCTTGTCTGGTCCCTGAAGCGTACGATCACACCGGGGTGATTAGTCTTGGCTGGTCCCTGGAGCGTACGATCACACCGGGGTGATCAGTCTTGTCTGGTCCCTGAAGCATCAGATCACACCAGGGTGATCAGTCTTGTCTAGTCTATGAAGCGTACGATCACACCGGGGTGATTAATCTTGGCTGGTCCCTGGAGCGTACGATCACACCGGGGTGTGATTAGAACTTTCAGTGCGTCACATCATCAACTGCTGAATTTAAATCCGCTTTAGTGCTTTGGCTTGCACAGAGCCAGATGAGCACTTGTAAATCACGGTATTTTCAACCATATAATGCTTATTTTAGGTTTCATACATTTAAATATGCATAAGTACTAGCAAAACCATACATTTACAGTTTGTAAAATGCACGCTGATGTCTATGGGAACAGCACTTATGATCTTTACAAATATAATCTGACTACATGTTTTTATTGATATCATATACAGATTGTGTAGGTAATTATAAAGTTTACTCTGCTCTTCTCCCAGTTTACCAGAGACCTACCATGACGTGTTTCAGGAGGAGAGGACAAATTTGCTTGTTGTAAATCCCACAGCTCGGATTCAGCGCGAACTAACATGGCGGTAGGGATGGGTGAATTGATCCTGATATATATATATATATATATATATCGATAATGATGTGAGCATCGAAAGTATCAATACTCAAATAAAAAAAATATTTGAGGTTTTTATTTACCAGTAATTTTGTTTATTAAATGCCTACGATATGCCTTAAATTGGATGAAAAACCTATGTTAGCAAATAATTGTGTGGAAGGGATTTTCCTCATCTGAACACGCAAATGTTACCAAGTAATTGTGGTAAAGTGAACATAGTTTAACTATAGTATTTGTGCGTAGATTTCCTTGGTTACCACTAAAGTCAACATATTTTAACCCTGTGTAAACAAAAATAATAATCTAATAAATTTGTAATTAAGTCATATTGAATGTTGAAATGCGTTTAAAATATAAAGCTAAGTAGCTATTATTATCCATTGTACTCATAATAATTAAATAAATTTCATAATATAAAAGTTCAGTTTATAAGTATGGTATTGGTGTCGATATCGATGATACTGGCCATCAAAAGTATCGGTAGTGTATCAAAAACAATATGTAATTTCGCCCATCCCTACATGGCGGCGCTCATCCCAGTATAGATCAAATAACACCGTAGATATAAAAGTGTTTAAACTACCAAATATATTTACTTGCACATATTTCAGAACCGGAATATCAGATATTTCATAATGTAGTGAACATGTATGTGAATATTTTGAATGAAACATGAAAAATTAAATAAAAACGATCCATGTTCATACAGATCTATTGTGGATGAGTTGTGTAACATGACAAGCATGACGCGTCGCCATGGAAACAATAAGGCGGTACAATCTAAAATAATGGTTGCCTTAAAAAAACCGGGGGCTAAGTTAGAATATTTTAAACTCACATGTAAAAAGGTTTTAAATAATACTGTTTTTGACAGCGTTGATAACGATTCTGATAGATAATATCATGATATTTATTGTCCTTTTCAAAAATAAATTTCCCAAATGCCGCATCCTGTCAATAATAACCTGTCCATGGGCTTTTTTGTTACTGTCAGTTTAAGTGCTGATTTAACTTCTTGCGCTGAATTCCAGCTGTGTAATGATCCACCGCAGATTCGTAATTTCTGCAAACATATGTAACATATGTCCATTACAATTAAACGTTCTCACTACATGATGTTGGTATCATTTGTAAAAGTAAAAATAAGTGATTTCATGGCAGAAGTATGTTTAATAATAATAATAAGCCTGGTTGCATTTCGGGATTTGAACTCGTCCAAAAGTCATTTGTTGCGGACAATCTGATTGAGCTACTTGATATTTGTTTGAAATTTGTGGTCCTTGGTTTCCAAAGCATTAACATTTTTTTTTCTGTTTCATTACAATGGGTTGGTCTTGTGCTAACTCACAAGTTTAATAATATATAGAATGCAATAGCCTATTTTATAAATTTCCATTCATTGAAGACACCTTGCATCTGTCAATAATTTTAAGGAAAGTATGTTAATTTACTGTACATGTACTCAATACTTGGTAGGGGCTGGTTTTGCTTTAATTACTGCCTCAATTCAGCGTGGCATGGAGGTGATCAGTTTGTGGCACTGCTGAGGTGATATGGAAGCCCAGGTTTCTTTGACAGTGGTTTCTTTTGACAGCTCATCTGCATTGTTTGTTCTCTTGTTTCTCATCTTACTCTTGACAAAAGCCCATAGATTCTCTCTGGGGTTCAAGTCTGTGAGTTTGCTGGCCAGTCAAGCACACCAACACCATGGTCATTTAACCAAATTTTGGTGCTTTTGGCAATGTGGGCAGGTGCCAAATCCTGCTGCACAATTTACCCAGCATCTTCAAAAAGCTGGTCAGCAGAAGGAAGCATGAAGTGTTCCAAAATTTCTTGGTAAATGGGTGCAGTGACTTTGGTTTTCAAACAAGACAATGGACCAACACCAGAAGATGACATTGCACCCCAAATCATAACAGTCTGTGGAAACTTAACACTGGACTTCAAGCAACTTGGGTTATGAGCTTCTCCACCCTTCCTCCAGACTCTAGGACCTTGGTTTCCAAATAAAATACAAAGCTTGTTCTTATCTGAAAAAAGGACTTTGGACCAATGGTAACAGTCCATTTCTCCTTAGCCCAGGTAAGAAGCCCTTGACATTTTCTGTGGTACAGGGGTGGCTTAACAAGAGGAATACGACAACTGTAGCCAAATTCCTTGACACTTCTGTGTGTGGTGGCTCTTGATGCCTTGACCCCAGGCTCAGTCCATTCCCTGTGAAGTTCACTCAAATTCTTGAATCCAGTTTGCTTGACAATCCTCATAAGGCTGCGGTTCTCTATGTTGGTTTTGCATCTTTTTCTTCCACACTTTTTCGTTCCACTCAACTTTCTGTTAACATGCTTGGATACAGCACTCTGTGAACAGAATTTTTTTTGTGTGTCTTACACTCCTTGTAAAAAGTGTCAATGATTGTCAGAGACCATTTTGAAGGCTCAGGACAGCTTTGCAGGTGTTTTGAGTTGATTAGCTGATTGGCATGTCATTATATTTTAATTTGCTGAGATTGTGAAATGGTGGGGTTTTGTGAGCCAAAATCATCTCAATTAAAAGAACCAAAGACTTAAACTACTTCAGTCTGTGTGCACTGAATTTATTTAATACATGAGTTTCACAATTTGAGTTGAATTACTGAAATAATTTAACTTTTCATCGACATTCAAATTTATTGAGAAGCACCTGTAACTATAAATGAAGACATTTTTAAACTAAAATAATGTTAACACTCATTTTTTTATGTCTTCTGCTTTAATATTGTTTGAGTATTTTAATGTTTACACACCAGCCTAATTTATTTCCATTGTAAGAGTCTAATGTTTGTAAGTTTTTTTGTTTTTTTTTGTATTCATTATTCCACACATGTTGTTAATTGAACTTAACTTGTATTGAAACTCAAGTTTTTAATTATCAAAATATTGTAAGGTTTACATCATTTTATAATTTAAAATCACAGACACACAACTGACTATAAACATATTACTCTAAAAAAAACAATATTGTTTTGTTTAGATTTATTTATTTTTCTGTTTATTCTCTTATGTTTTCCAGCTTGTCTGCCTGTTCCTGTCATTAGCAAAGACTGTTCATCATCATCTTCTTCATCATCACAGCAGAATTGTTCACTGGTGTGTTCAGTGTTGAATGTGGGTCATGTGACTCTCTCCTGGTACAAAGGAAACAGTTTATTGTCCAGCATCAGTGTGTCTGATCTCAGCATCAGTTTCTCTCTACCTCTGGAGGTGGAATATCAGGAGAAAAACAGCTACAGCTGTGTGATCAACAATCCCATCAGAAACCAGACCACACATCTGAACATCACTCAACTCTGTCACACATGTTCAGGTACAGCAGCACCAATATGCATCTTTATTCCCTGAGCTCATCTCTGAGACTGAGATATCAGTCTTGTTGAAGGCCTGACTAACAGACTCCTTTTGTCCATTATAGATAAGGGCCTACCTTTACTTTACATTGTGCTGATGTCTGTTGCTGGATTTGTGTTGATTGTAGTTGCAGTCGTGACGTGCTGCATCTGCAGGAAATGCAGAAAAACAGGTCAGGAGAGCAATTACAAACTACAAATAATAACTACAATGCATGCATTTGAATCACAAGTATTAATCTTTTACACACAGATATTTGATTGCAAGTTTTGTCATTTTAACACATCTGTATTATTGCCAATGCAGTTGAGACATGGGAGGAAGACAGAACTGATTCAACATTGGGTAAACCAACAACACGAAAAATGGTAAGATCATTCATAATTGCATTGCAAGATGAAAAGCGGCAGTCAGTTAATCGGATAGAAGCTGCTGATTGAAGTTTTGTGTGCTTTAAGCGTCAGTGAAAAGACATGGTACTACAAAGTGAACAACAATGTATCTATACACACATTAAATACAAATTTATAATTTATAGTGTTCCATTAGCTGTTATTAGAAACCATGATAATTTTATTTTTTTATTTTGCGTTTTTTAAGGGTTTTGAATATAGACATCAGCATTGTCAAAATAATCCCTGTTCACACAGATTCGCAAAAACGACAAAAAAAAATTATTTATTATTCATGCCAGGCCAGTAGGTCATGTCAATTTGTAAAGAAACACTACATGACTGTGCACATACAATGTAGTCCAACATTATTGTTTTGGCTGTCAAATCAGAGATTTAGCCTACTTATTATTTATTGGGGGATGGAAGGGTCCATGGATCTACCACTGGAGAAAGCTTAACAGCCAACTTGAATCGATGCGCCTTGTTAACCAATCAGATTACAGCCTTTGATGATTTATCTATTTAAAAAGTCATGTGATGAACTAGATGGCTGATGGTATTTCCTGCTCTCCTCCATCTAAGCATCTGTTCTGTAGGAACAGTAGTATATTTTAAGTCAGCATTTGTAGATTAAAGGGATAGTTCACCCAAAAATGAAAATTCTGTCATAATTTACTCACCCTCAGTATTGGAGAGTAAGTAGTTACATATAGTAACGGCATTACATAATTTAATTACAAAATAAATATAACTGTAATCAGTTACAGTTACTAAGCAAAAAAATTGTAATTTAATTAGTTACTTATTACAATGCCAACATTTACAAAGGGGATTACATTTAAACTTTTGCACACATCCACATACAGATATAATTGATTTCTTTCCCAAATTTCAATGACTATTCTGAGACATACAGCCCTATAATTTCCACGATCCAGAAAACAGTCTAGTTTGTAGAATCCAGTCAGAAAAACAGAATTCCTATCCACCTTATTTTTCACATAAGCATGGGCACCGCCATTTTAGAAACATAATGTGTCATATTTCCGGTAGGAAAAATAAATACTATGGAAGTCAATGGGAATCACCGTTTTATTACCAGCTATCTTCAAAATATCTTATTTTATGTTCAACATAAAAAAGCAACTCATACAGGTTTGGAACAACATGAGAGGGAGTAAATGATGACAGAATTTTCATTTTTTTGGTGATATATTACTTTAAGATTTACACATTTAAAAAAACAACAGCCTATGCAAAACTACAGCCTATTACATTCACCTGATTTTAATCTAGCAGTGATATACAAATCTGGAGTGCAGTTACAGTTTCTGTATACACAGGATGAGCTATAGCTGTCAACATACAATTCATCATATAAGAACAAACTGATCAATCAAATAATCATTTCAGCATTTACACAAATAATCACCATTCATAATAAATACTGAAGTAGATTATTTTATAGAAACAGTGATCAGGTTGTTATAAAACAATGCCATTTTTTTATTCAGAGAGAAAAGAAGATGCTAAGATGCCTGCTATTCAATTTCTGTTGTATCATCAGTGTTCCTGAGTTTGTTTTTCCTTGCAGAAATCAAAGGCGGAGGCTGTGTATGAAAATGTCCCCAAAAAGTCATCTACTGGAACTGATGTTAGAGCTTAAACAGGCCTTTCCTCGCAACTTTTGTTTTATTCACATTCATTCTCTGCCAGCATGCCTCTGTTTTGTTTATACTCTTTGTACCAAATTTTCTGGTGTTACTGTGATATCTGATTTTGTTTTTGTTTTGTTTTTTGTTATTAATTAATAGTTTCACCAATAGCAATACATCCAGAAACTTTAGCTTATAATATTAACATTTACCTAACTATTAAATATCTTTCACAGCCTTCACTTTGTGCCTTTGTTTTTAATTTAGGCCTACTGTTCTTTTTTTATTCTCACACAAGTTACACTCTGTTGGATCACGTTGCTAACGTTGCACAAGCACATTATCGCTCTCTAGTGTGCATAATATAAAATCACATCTCGCTAATGATAGCACTACTTGTTAAATGGAGCAGTTTGTTAGATCACGATCTATGTAATTTGTTTGTATAATGAAATGCAGACAGGTGTATGAAAGTACACAAGTTACACCGTAATTTAAACATGGCAGACTTTAATGGACAGTAAAACGAAGACTCCAGGCTGGCACAGTAATATTGACGAACGGCTAAACAAATGCAGAGCACTGTAACTTAATTTGAGCATGCCAAAACAAAGTCAAAGTCAAAGTGTGGTAACTGGTGTTATACTGTTATGCCCTGATTCCTAGGCTTTCCTCCAAGATACTTAGTCGTAGTCATCCAATAAAAACCTTCAAATATATGAGCAGAACTTTAAAATGTTATTAATTTAAATTTATCCTTCATTCGAACTTCTTTTGCCTCATGTATACTAAAAACTAGGCTATATTAAGCCTAATAACATTAGTCAATTTAAGATGTAAATAACATTCAGAAACTGTCATTTATATAAATAAGGATCAATAAATACTGAAAGAAAAAAAATAGAAATGCATTTAATATTTTATCTGATATGCTGAAGCGGCGCTAATTAATTTAAGTTGTAATTTAGTGCCCATTTATGTCAAAACCATAGATTGTATAAAAACATGGATGTGACGTCACCCATAGACCCCTAAAGAGCGTTTTTGAAGCTCAAAGGGTGCAGAGCGGGCCGTCGCCATCTTGGCAGCATGTCACCATGCGACTCTCCCGAATAATCAAAAATGGGCAAAAAGGCAAGAGCTGTAGCCACGCCCACCTAGCTCGACGGCAGTGTAAGCAGCGGCAATCCACCTGTCACTCAAGTGGCCACGCCCTTAATCATACAGAACTTTAAGGCTTAATATAATTTAAACAGATGAGTTATACAAATTTTCACCCCCTCACAGTTGTCATGAAGGGAAAAATTAGCTATATAGACCCAAAAATTTTGCACTAGGCTGCAAACAATTTTTATTTATTTATTTTTTTTGGGCTGTAAAGTGGGGCATTTTAACATGGGGAGTCTATGGGACTGACTCTCATTTGCAGCCAGCCTCAAGCGGCCAGTCGATGAATTACAGTTTTAGTCACTATCTTGTTGGCTTCACGAGAGAGAGCAGGAGGTTGTCAAAACTAGGCTAAGGCCCTGTCCCAAATGGCACACTCCGGACTTGTGGACTTCCTCAGAGATCATACTTTGGTGATGTCCTGTAGTGCAGTCCAATAGGGCCCTTGGCGCGAGGCCACAAGGGCACATTGAGAGGTATTTTGGGACAGACTCGATTGACACGCCGGAAATAACGGTCTGGTTGTTTTTTGACAGGTCACGGACCCTACGTCCAAGGTTTTTTTTTTTTTTAACAGTCTATGGTTAAAAGTTTTGCCTGCTTTCAAAGCACTTATGACATAATGAAGCCTTGTTTACTGAAATTACGTTAATTGAGAAGTTTGATACATGCGGCAAACCACTGATTTGAAACAAAAGATTCATAAAGGTTATACTGACATAAATACTAGTTATTTTGTCACTTGAGGTGTTGTATGGTAGTTTCTGCATGAGATCCAATCAAGGGGAAATATGAATAATCAATCATAACTAGTTATGATCAATTTTAAATATTTAGATACACTCTAAGTATTTACTTGACCTCTCAGTGTCAACTTTCTGTCAATTCTTAGAACATAACTTTTCCTGTTTAAGAAAAATAACTTTCTTACTGTACAATACTACTCAGAGCATATAGCAAAAATCTGCATGATTAGGGACTTCAGTTATGAGCAAACAATGAACAACCTCAAATGTGATAAAAATAAGACTTTATTAACTACATAAACACTTAAACTAGTCTAACAAACACACACACACACACATACATACACATACATTTGGCATCGGGAAAAGGGTTCAAGCTTAAACAGTAAAGAGATAAGAAATAAAGACATGAAGCTATGGTACAATTTAATATTCAGCACATCTACAGCCTGAAGGATACATCATTTTCTTAGTTCAAACACATGTTTGTAAAAAGTGCACATGATACATAAATATATCAATGAATTAGTTTGATACTTACATGTCTCGCCTGTTTGAAAAAGAGTCCTGATGCACTTTGGGGCTCCAGTTGATCTCTGCTGAAGAGAATAGATGAGACCAGTTCGATTCAAGGCCAAAGCCCAGCACAAGCTTAGCGTGGTTTTTAAGGCTTAAAGGTTTTTTTTTCCAGCATCTTCTCCTGGAATTCCTGAATCTAGAAGAATGCCCCCGGTTCTGGTGATCAGTGATCTATATAGGGGGATGATGTCACACCCTCAGGATTTGAGTGAGCCAATGAGGAATGGTACCTTTAGGAGGGAAGTTTTACATCTCTTTGTCACTAGTGTTTTGCATATGAAATTAGATTTGGGGGTTCAAGAGAAGAAACTTTAAGATGTTTATAAATCTAATGTGTACACTCTCATTTAAATCATGAAAATATGAACTCATAGATACCAAAAATCATATAGATGAGGTTATATTAACTAGTGATCCATCATAAGCATGTATAAACCATATAGAATACATAAAACACAATATACAAGAACAGTAACAGCATACACAATGCTCTAAAGTATATGTGAATTAATTAAAAGAAAGGTTTTTCTATGAATTAATTTGAGAAGAGCCTCTTTTTATGTGCATTATGTGTCTGTTTTTGAGAGACCTGAATTAAGAAAAATAATTGATCCTTGTGGGACCCCCCACGAAAGCAATCTTTTCCTCAAGATTGAATCTCCATAATTAACTGAGAAATATCTGTCACTTTAAAAAGATTGAAACAATTTCAAGACAATGCCTTTCAGCCCTATCAGATTTTCCAAGTGAGATATGAGAATTTCTTGATCTATTCTGTTGAAAGCAGCACTAAGATCCAACAGTACAAAATCAACACAGTCTCCCTTATGTAGTGCTAAAAATATGTAATTGAAAACTTTCAGTAGTGCTGACTCTACACTGTGAGCCACCTTACATCCAGATTGAAACATTTCTAAAATATAATTTTCATTTGGAAAATACAAGTAATTGCTGCAAAATCACTTTTTATAAAAATGTAAATACAAAAGACAACTGTGAGATAGGTCTGTAGTTCTTCTCATCCAGGGCCACATTTGGCCGTTTAAGCTGAAGTGACATAACAGCATACTAATGGAACCAAACCTGTACACAGACTTTTGTTAAAGGGTTAGTTCATCGAAAAATCTAAATTATGTCATTAATAACTCACCCTCATGTTGTTTCAAACCCGTAAGACCTCCGTTTATCTTTGGAACACAGTTTAAGATATTTTAGATTTAGTCCGAGAGCTCTCAGTCCCTCCATTGAAGCTGTGTGTACGGTATACTGTCCATGTCCAGAAAGGTAAGAAAAACATCTTCAAAGTAGTCCATGTGACATCAGAGGGTCAGTTAGAATTTTTTGAAGCATCGAAAATACATTTTGGTCCAAAAATAGCAAAAACTATGACTTTATTCAGCATTGTCTTCTCTTCTGTGTCTGTTGTGAGCGAGTACAAAACACAACAGTGTAGTGATATTCGGTTCACGAAAGAATCATTCGATGTTACCGGATCTTCTTGAACCAGCTCACCAAATCGAATTGAACCATTTGAAATGGTTCGCATCTCCAATACGCATTAATCCACAAATGACTTAAGCTGTTAAGTCACTTGAATGCACACCAGCTCTTGAAAACCTCTATGCAAACACACTTGACAGAAAAAGTGTGGGGGGGGGGTGAATTTCTGTGATATTAAAAGTGGGAAGGACAGGTCCCCCACATAATCTACGCCAGTGTTGGGAGTAACGGCGTTTAAGTATAACAGCGTTCCTAACGGAGTTTAATTTTCAGTAACGGAGTAATCTAATTAATTACTTTTCCCATTGTTGCAACGCCGTTATCTTTACTGAGAATGTAAAGTGTCGAGTTACTACACTATGGTTGAATAAAGCTCGAGGTGTCATGCTTTGACTAGTGGCTACACATCAGCTGCCTGACACCGTTGCAAATCTGATGATGATTGGCTGGTCTCACTGCACGCCCTGACATCCACTAAACACAAGACAGCATCAGCGATAATGGCGTTCTCGAACTGGAAGTACCGGAAATTAAAGGAAATTAACATGCACGCTATGCCCAGGAAAAAAGATTTTATCCACGTCTGCCTCAAGCAACTCAAATCTTATGAACCACCTCACATCAACACATGCTAACATGTTACTGTACTAAATATTTAATGCCATGTTCAAACCAGACGCTACTTGTGCGAATAAATCACGCTATTTGCGCATAGTTGGACGCTTGAACATTTTAAATTCATACGCTTCATTCACACGTGAAATTAACTTAACAACAGACGCAAATTCGCGTCATTGGTGGGCTTCAGCCAGTTGAGTTCACGCAGCATTTTCAACCACCATTTTTATTCAGATCATTTTCTAAATATTACTGTAATCGTGTCATGAAATTTAGTTTTACAAGTATTTCATGCAAAAATGTAGTTGTTTTAAACTCAAATATGCGTGTTATTTAAATATATATATTTTGTATTTTATTTTATTTTTTTATTTTTTTTTCAGTATTTATTTTTTATATGTTTTTTTATTTCTATGCATATCATATGGCAGGCTGGAATCTATTGAGTTCAAATAAATACAACATTTTCTAAAATACTTAGTGTTTTATTCTTCAATCAGTTAATAAACATCTTATATATTAAAGATGTTATAGGACGTAGCGTTATAGAACATAAAAAAATAACGTTACAGTTACTTTGAAGAGTAACTAATTACTTTTACAATGTGGTAACTGAGTTACTAACTCAATTACATTTTGGGAGAAGTAATTTGTAACTGTAACTAATTACTTTTTTAGAGTAAGATGACCAACACTGATCTACACCCCTGGTTTCATTCATACTCGAAGCCAGAGGGCACTCTCTGACGCAGAAAGGACTAAACAGATTCATATGACCTGCCAGGAAAACCCTAACCCCTCATTTACACTGAACACGTGTGCGGCGCATTATGGCTGCGACAAGGTTTTATTCCGTCCTCCACGCGGTGCCAACTCACACCGGGAGCATATCAGAAGCGAAGCGACTGGATGCGTGAGACCACGTGATTTGCCTGTCCGACGTGTTTTTCTGATTCCAGAATGAATCTCTCGTCGTCCATTTCTTGTCTCCTACCAAGGATATATTGCCAATATACATGCAATACGTTTGGGAATCTGCACAGGGTGTTTATTTTGAAATTGACAGGGATTTTTGACTTTTATTTTGTATTTCCGGTGCGACTTGGACGCGCGTCCGTCATAAATAGACTAGGCGCCTATATTTAGCCGGTGTAAACACAAGCATTGACTAGAATGGGCGCGATCAGCTCCGGTAGCCGTGTCGCAGCCGTAATGCGCCGCACGTGTTCAGTGTAAATGAGGGGTAAGGCCGGCGACACACTGGATGCGTTGCGCAAGCGTCTCAGCCGCGTGGCGGGTCGGTTTTTAATTCGGCTCCCATGTTAACAGGTTAGAGCTTACAGACCGCCTGCGTGAGACGCACGTCTCAGGCGCGGCTCGAGCCGCGCGGAAAATGCGTGCATGCTATAAATAGAACCGACGCCTATTTTTACCGCGAGACGCGCGTGTTGAAGCGTTTCCAGGCTAAATATAATAGGAAAATGTGTTTTTAGGTAATTTTGTACACAAATACATATGAATTCATGATATTTTGATATTTGAAAGTCTATAGGTTGACATAAATTCAGATATAAATGTAATTTAAAAAAAAAATAAATAATTATCGATTTTCAAATATTGCACCTGTCATACATAATCTATTTCGCCGTCAATACTTTTGACGGTGTCCTTTATCAGTAGGCGTAGGTGTAGGTGTGTAAAAAAATGTTGATATTGTTGTCATGAAGACAAGAGCCTGGTCTGTCAACGGTCTCCCTCTACAGCAGCAGCGCGCCAGCGCTCATGTGCTCACGCCACGCAGCCAGTGTGTCACCGGCCTAAGATGGACAAAGGCATGTATAAAGACATAGAGCATCTCTGCTGTAGCTAAAAGGCAAGGGGCTGTTTGCAAATGTATCTTTATCAGTACATGGCAAAAAAACAATTTGAAGTGATTTTGATTGCAAAAGAATTCACAACAATTAGTGAAGCAACAGAGTGGGTGGGCCTGACTGACAGCACTATTTTAGCACATTACAAAATATAATATAGTAAAATATTATAATAAAGTACTGTAATATATTATAATTAAGTATATAGAATTGTTATTATTAGTAGTAAAGTAATAAGTGCCAGCCATTGCAACATTGGAAACATTACAATTATTAAAGGTCCTTTTCTTCGTGATCCCATGTTTCAAACTTTAGTTAGTGTGTAATGTTGTTGTTAGAGTATAAATAATATCTGTAAAATTCTAAAGCTCAAAGTTCAATGCCAAGCGAGATATTTTATTTAACAGAATTCGCCTACAAAAAACGACCCGTTTGGACTACATCCCTCTACTTCCTGCAGTAATGATGTCACTAGAACAGTTTTTGGACTAACCTCCGCCCACATGAATACACAAAAAGGGGGCGTGGCCTTGTTGCGCTCTGACGGAGAAGAGGAAGAGCTGTGTTTGTTTGTCGCTATGTCGTCGAAACGCTGTTATTTTCATCTCGGAGTCCTATCATCTTTGTTTGGGCTTCCCAGGGACGCTGTACTTGGAGATTAATGGTTACAATTTATGTTTAACTTGGTTCCCGAAAATTATAATCCTCATGTAAAACTATGTGCAGCACGTTTTGCTGAGGACAGCTTCTTCAATCTCTATCAGTTTAATGCCGGATTCGCACAAAGATTATTCTTGAAAGATGGAGCAGTTCCCTCTTTGTCTGGAGAAGGAGTTGTTTATGGACCACAACCGGTAAGTCTATTTTATTATTTAAGTTGGTGCGTTTAACAGTTTCTGTAACTTATTACACAAAGGGCAACGCTGTTTAGCTTTGATAACTAGATATTAGGGCTGTGCAAAAAAACAAATGCGATTTTCATGCGCTTCTCATCAGTAAAAACACTCCTGTGATTTTAAGGACATCTCCAGCACATGCTCCTGCCCACTTGCTTCTCAAAACTACTCCAAAACTAGCCCAATCGCGTTTCCAGGAGGGCCGCATGCTCTAAGCTGCTGTCGAATCACAACACAGGAACCGCTGGCCCAATCAGAACTCGTTACGTATTTCTGAAGGAGAGACTTTATAGAACAAGGAAGTCATCAGCCCGTTTTTATGACAGTGAAAACAGCGGTATACAGATAGGTGAATTGTGTGTAAAATACTGTTTTTTTACACTCGAAACATGAACACATGTTATATTGCACACTGTAAACACAATCAAAGCTTCAAAAAAGCATGAAAATATGATTTTATGATTTTAATAATGATTTTGAAATACCTATCTTTTGCTCATCAAGGCTGAGTTTAAAAGTTTTACAGTTTAATATATTATAAAATGTTATGTTATTCCTGTGATGCAAAGCAGAATTTTCATCATCACTACTTCAGTTTTCAGTGTCACTTGATCTTTTTGATATGTTGAAAACAATTTTGCTGCTTCATATTTTGTGTGGAAATGATTATGCACTTTATTTATCAGGATTTTGTTGATAAATACACTCTTTAAAAATATATTAAAAATATTATAATGTATACTGTGTGTGTGTGTGAGTGTATATATATATATATATTTAACTGTAACTATGCTTTCACTATTCGAGCTCGTGATTGGTTTAAGAATAAACGACCAATTTATCTTAGATATTTTTCCTGCCTATGCTACAGAACAACAGCAGTTGCGCCAAGTGGTGCCAGCCCTAGTTATTTTCTGTTCATTGCCAGTTCATTCAATAAAGACTGTTAATAATCTAGCTTCTGAGTACTAAGTTATTAACCCAACAATAGCGGGGTCAGTAATTATTTTGCCGTGCAAACATATGTGTTTGGTTGTGTGGGCCGCGAGTTGAAAAAGGTTGGGAACCACTGCTTTAGGGGACATAAAAAAAGAAAAGAAAGAAAGAATATACTCCTCATATGAAACCACTTTACTGTATCGTTTTGGAGAAATGTCACATTATTTCATTTCAGAGGTCTAACACCCAATTTCTAATAAATACAATAAATAATAAACAGTTCATATACACTGTAAAAAGTGATTCTCTATATTTACTCAATTAAATTGTGGCAACAGATTACAAGCATTATTGTTAATTACCTTTAACACATTAGAATTAATTAGAATTAATCAAATGAGATGCTTAAAAGCAATTATTCAAAATGAGTAAAATAACATGAAAAAAATAATTAAAATGTATTAAAAAATATCGGTTTTGTTGGATAAAACGAGAAGCACCCAGCTGCAGCCTGCATATAGAGGCGGGGTTACACATGTTAACCCGCCCCATACCTACTGTGATTGGTTTGACCATCTTTCGTAGGCATACATGATAGGAAATGTGTGTGTAGTTGGTGTACACTGTCAAAAATAATACATTATATTTAATTAATAAAATCGTGGCAACAGATTACAAGCTATATTATTAATTAAATTTAACACATAAGAATTCATTAGAATTAATGAAATGAGATACTTAGAAATTAACCATTCGAAATGAGTTAAATAGCACAAAAATAAGCTAAATTTAAACAAATACAAACCACAAAAAAAAAACATTTCTTTGAGAAAGAAAAACAAAACACTATGCTAATGAACACTATGTTATGCATACCAGGCCAGTAGTTGGCGACTAAGAAACACAGCGCAAAAATGTAATCCACAAATTCATGTTTTAGTTGATTACATGGAGATGATACAGGCATCGTTTTCAAAAGCTCATGTTGTCAAGCTACCAAAACAGAGTTACTTAAGACACCTGATGTTAACAAACAGAATCACTGCAGGAGAATAATCTACATTTTGGTTACCACTACGGTGGTCAATGTTTGCTGTAGTTGGGATCTTGACCCTTAACCTTTTAAAGAAAACTTTTTTTGGTTGCTGTGATTGTGAGATTGCCGCTAGATAAGCCAACAAAGAGTAAGATCAGGTGGTGTTGTTTGTTTTGACAGCATTTGGTCTGGATTTCTGAGTTGGTTTTGTCTTACAGGCAACAGTTGTCCTATGTTTGAACAGCATAAGGTCTGGACATTTAAAAGAATATATTATGCAAACAGACATCAAGAATCAGCCTGAGAACCTCAACAATGGTGACCATCAAAAACTTGTTGCACTGCATTCTGGGTGCCAGCAATCAAAACTAATTTATGGATCCCATCATGCTGTCTGTCACCATTCTTGAGAATCATATGCTGGTTCTTGATGTCACTTAGTGCCAAAGAGAAAGCTTCCCTTCTCCGTGACAATTTTTTTTCTTAATCAGAATTCTTAAACTCTGGATTTCACATAAAAATCCAGGTCTTCTATTGTAGAATTACAGGTGTTGCTTTAATGAATGTCAATTTGTCTCTGAGAACAGGCTCAATTTATAACACTCCAAACAAAGATTATGCTAAATTATAACCAGGACCACCGCAATACTCTTAGCAAGTAGCTGTTATAATTCAGTTACAACAGCCATGCAAAATGTAGCAGTAAAAAGTCAAGGGTCAAGAGCCCAACTAACGCAAACACTGACCACTATAATGGTAACCCTATAAATGTACCCTTTTTTTCCTTCAGTGATTCTGTTTGTGAACTTTGTGTGTTGTTAATTAACTTTGTTTTGGGGGACTGAAGACACACACTTCTGAACATGATGCCTGTATCATATCTATGTAAGCAACAAAAATGTGAACATGTATAGTGTTTCATGATCGCCAACTACTGGCCTGGCATGTATAACATAGTATTCTTTAGCATAGTGTTTTTTGTTTGTTTGTTTTCAATCAAATCAATATTTTTGTGAATATTTTACTTATTTTTTTCATGTTATTCTACTCATTTTGAATGGTTGCTTGTAACCATCTAATTTGATTATTTATAATTAATTATAAAGTGTTAAATGTAATTAATAATATTGAATGTAACATTTTAAACAATTTTATTGAGTAAATAAAGTGAATCATTTTTTACAGTGTAGGGGACTAAATAACTAAAATGTTAAAAGGTGTAGGTTTATTGCATTTCTAATGAACAAACCAATTTGTGACACTCACAGATTCTAGTTTTTTTTTTTTTTTTTTTGGTTTATTATTATTATTAGGCAATATAGTGAGTTGACAAAGAAGTTCATGAAAAAATAAAGCACATGGAATAAAAACATGGGAAGGCTACATCTGCTTTTATTTGCATTTTGTATTTATATTACATGTATTCATTTAGCAGACGCTTTTATCCAAAACGACTTACAAATGAGGACAGTGGAAGCAATCATAAACAATAAAAAGAGCAATGATATATAAGAGCTATAACAAGTCTCCGTTAGGTTAATACAGTACACGTTGCATAGGCTTTTAAATAATAAAATAAATAAAAAATAGATAGAATAGAAAAAGAATAGAGCAAGCTAGTGTTAGAGGTCTTTTTTTTTAAAGAATAGAATTAGAATAAAATTTAAATTAAATTTATGCATTTAGCAGATGCTTTTATCCAAAGCGACTTACAGTGCATTCAGGCTAATATTTTTCACCTATCATGTGTTCCCGGGGAATCAAACCCACAACCTTGCACTTGATAAAGCAAAAGTTGCCATTATTTTACTCATCATAGAACAGGAAACATTATATTAACCTGTTAACAGCGGTTTTCTGTGTTCATATATTTAAGTAAAGGGTGATTATTTTAATAAGTTTTCTTTACTCGTCTTATTTTTGTATTTGCAATCAATACGGCCTGTGCATAGTAACACTTCATTTCTTTCTTTGTTCAAATCTATGAACAGTTACACGATTAAAACGGATCTTGAAAAACTGAGCGACCACATTGCTACATTAAACTCTGTGAAATGTTAAGTTGGTCACAGTGCCATGCACTTAATGCCTCATCTGTGGTCATTCTTCAATAAGGTTCATTAGTTAACATCAGTTAATTACATTAGTTAACATATATAAATAACATAAATGATAATGAACAATATTTCCACAGCATTTATTATTCTTAGTTCATGTTAATTATTTAATTCAGCATTTACTAATGCATTGTTAAAATCACAAGTTGTGTGTGTAAACATTTATGCACTGTTAACTAACATGAACAATGAATGCCTCTATTTTAATTAACATTAACAGAGATTAATAAAATGTGTGATAAATATATTGTTCATTCCTGTTAGTTAATACATTCATGTTAACAAATGACATCTTATTGCAAAGTGTTACCAGTGTAACCAGAAATACCTTTACAACAAGGAAATCTCATACCATTACAACCCTAGTGATAATGAACAGAGTCAAAACAAAGTCATATTTCGAACTCAAAATGTGCCTAATGCATTGCAGGTGATCCCACTCACCCGTCACACAGATTCTTCAGTCTGCTGCCATCAGGGAGGAGACTGTGGAGTCTCAAGACAATCCATCAGGCTGTCAGGAAGCTCAACTCGCTACCAAAATATTAGCTATATGCACCATGGGTCTGAGAGTAACGCAATACCAATGTACTGCAGTATGCATGTACTGTACTGTGGAAGAATTGACAATAAAGCAGACTTGACTAATAGAAATGTGGCAACTTAACAAATATGCCTATATATATATATATATATATATATATATATATATATATATATATATATATATATATATATATATATATATATATATATATATTTTTTTTTTATATATATATATATATATACAGTATATATTATTATTATTTTTTTATAGTGGCCGTGGATGATCTTGAGAAGTTAACAATGAAGCCATATTCTGACCAGAGGACTGTTCAGTATGCACCTATAGAAAAAAGAAAAAGAAAAGAAAAGATGATAAAATATTTACACAGAATCATAATTTATCATAGAATCATGTTTCTCTTCAGTCTGATAAACAGCATCACACTGTCACTACAGGAAAAATGCAATACAACAGACTTGAATACCATAATATGTGAAGCATTGCGACTAAAATATCACATCATATGTTTTTAAATTGTTGCTATTTAATTTATTTGGGAGCTCACCCATGAACTTCACCTTGCATGTGAAAAAATAAAAAAACTTTTCACATTGTACATTTGTTACACCTTGACCCTAAAAAGGGCCACAACAAAAATGTTAAATTAATAATTATGTTAATAATTAAATGTTAAATTAAGAAATTATATATCATAATGTCCAGAAAACACGTCGCACAGGGTCAAAATTGAATTGTAAAAAAAAAAAAGATAAATCACATTTTATAATCGAAAACATAATGTGAGAGTCTACCGGTAGCCCTAAATAAAACTAAACATTTACAATCATAAATGTGTATTCCAGTTCCTCTCACTCCACAACAAGTTCTTTACATTTAAGAATATTCAGAACAGAATGAAAATAAGTGTATAACAAACAGAAATTATAGCTGTATTTGCCAATTATTTGCCAGCTTGATAACTGCATTATGTTGCAGAATGTTTCAGGTGATATAAAAAATTGGTAACTTCTGGAAAAAATTTTAATAATGCCATAAAGTATTAATTGCAGCTTAAAGAGTCAATTGTAACTGGTATTTCTACATAATGAAATCTCAAAGAAACCATATAAACACTCTTCACAGTTTTTTGCAGACAGGCAGATTCAGTGCTCATAGTATCTCACCTGATGACTGTTCTGCCTCCTGTTGCCTGTTTGAACAATAAGAACTCATTTAAACATTACACTTTTGGTAATTACAACCAAATACATAGTCAAGCCTTTTAATTATTATTTTTTAAACACACTACAAATCTTATATTTCTGTCTGTTTGTAATACTCACAGTTCCATCTTGTGTGACACTTGTAAACTACAACAACAACAGTCAGCAACAGAAGAGCAGCACATATTCCTGCTACAGCAGATGAAGACAGACCTGAGCCTGAAACAGCTAAAGACACACAGATATTAGTGAGAAGAAACAAATGACAAACTACCCCACTAACAGTTTCATTTAATATTTACAACTCTTAGACATTTACAAGCTAAATCTGGTGTGTAGGGCTGGACAATATGGCCCATCAGACTCTATTTTATATCAATATCAATAATTAGCAAAATAAAGGTCCAATTTTCGTCAAGTTTGAAGCCTGTTTTTTAAAAAAAAAAGTATGCATTGTTATGCCTGTTTCACATATTCTCCGTCTGCAGTGCGTATGCATTACATATTTTTTCACGATCCAGGAGCGGTGCGTCTGCAGCAGTGCAGCGAGTCTATTTTTGCTGTGCTGCACGCGCTGAATTAAAGTGAAAGCGCATTGTTTGCTGTAAAAAATAACATGGATTGACACAGAAATGCAGTATTTTCACAAATAAATGTATACAGTTAAAGCCTACTGTGTTTCACACTCAACACATGGGTTTATGGCTTGGTTTAAAACAATAAAAATAGCACCTTTAGATCATTTTAAATGTTTGCGATAGCCAAACAAGATAAGTAGGCTAAATATTAGTCAAATGCACGAATAATATGTTGTTTAAATTTATTGAGTTTAAACTAATGTCTATGATTTTGAACGATTGTTACTGTACTGTGATAAAATAGTCACAATGTTGAAAAATATATATATATATTTTTTTTTAAACATGATTTGAAATCAAAATAATGAACAAATGTTGTGTTCGTGGCCTAAACAGCCGCGGATCAGTAGCGTTAGCAGTAGCAATATGCCAGTGTGTCACCGGCCTAAGGTTTCCAAAAGGCATCACGCGAGTGTGAACATCACTACAACTAGGAAAAAAACGCCCGTAATATCAAACGCAGCTGCCGTCGACATTTCAACAGACCTTTGCTCTTAATTCCGATCGGTCCAACGCAATAACGAAATCTGAGCAGGTCTAAAAAACTGAAACTGTTGATGCTGCACTTTACACTTTGGAAAAGTTATATATATATATTTTTTTTTAAATATGAGCAGGCCTTCAAGCTGGGATTGGTAATGCTGCACTGTAATCATAGTTATTTATTTTTATTTTTCATTATATTTTATTATATGACATCGGTTTGAGACAGAGTATTTTATTTAGTGGAGAACTTTGCAGCAGTATTTTATTTCTTATCCTTTTTTTATATATATTTTATGAAAAAGTATTTAAAAAGTGTAAACAAATGTTTAAAAAAAAGTTTATAGTAATAAACAACCTGCAGTTTAATGTTTGCATTTCTTTCCCTTACTGTACGGAAAATGAACCGAACCGTGACTTTAAAACTGAGGTACGTACCGAACCTTGATTTTTGCATACCGTTACACCTGCTGTATTATCACGGTATTGAAATTTAGTTTCAAAAAGTTTTCATAATACAGTATAACAGGTTCACCTTTTTATAACAAATATAACTGAACATTTGAATACAATAAAGCAATACAAAAAAAGTAAAAGTTTTACACAGATTATAACTTTAAAGACCAATAGGTATCACATTACAATAAGACCTCATTAGTTAACCATTAACATTCACAATGAGCAATAGCTACATTTGCTACAGAAGTTATTAATCTTTGTAAAAAAAAAAAAAAAAAAAATACATGTCTTAGTTCAAGTCAGCACATTAAATAACACAGTTGCAACTTTCGATTTTAAAAATATGTTATTAAATATTGGAATACCTAAGATGAATGAATGTTCAGAGAATTTGTCATTGGCAGTTTATGTTAACTAATGAATTAACTAATGTTAACCAATGAAGCCCTAATGGAAAGTGTGAATTAACAATAAAGAATCAAATCTCTAGGGCAGGGATCCTCAAATCTGGCCCACAAGATACACTTTCCTGCAGACTTTAGCTCTAACCTTAATCAAACCATACCTGTCAAGTATCCCGTTTTGGCCGGGAAAGTCACGTATTTTACCCTTCTTTCCCGCCGTCCTCCCGTATTAGTATTTTCCCGTAAATCTCCCGTATTTTAATTTTTAATTTTAACCTGCGTTATTAATAAAATAATAATAAAAAAAAACATTCCCAATCTGAGCTCTGTCACTAGTCTCGCGATAACTGCCACCTGTAGTAGCCTGTCGCGAGGGGTGTGTGAGGTCAGATGACAAGAGTTATAACGCGGGAAAAACAACAACAACAAAAGAAAAAACAGAGACGGATGATGGATGCTACGATAGAGAGCGAAGGCACACCTGCCAAAAAACCAAAACCCATGTGTTAATACCGTGATAAATGGTACAGCAGATTTACTTTTTTAAAGAATGCAAAGTCTGCAACAAATTTGTACAACAACTCAATAAAAGAGTAAAAGAAAAGTTATGTGAAATGAAAAGAAAAACTGTAAAAGAAAAGCAATATGAAATGAAAAGAATGTGTGGAATGAAAATAAAATGTAAATGTAATGACAAGCAATGTTAAATTAACAGAAAATATGCAAATAAGCCTTTAAATAAATGCTCTTCATATATACTCGTTTGTGTTTTCAATTGGACTTTAACACCTGTCTTAAAATGTAAGGGATAGCTACTGGAGCTTTGTTGGGGTGGTGGGACTGCTCGAGGTGGGCGCCGGAAAATTTCCCTTATTTTCAAATCCAAAACTTGACAGGTATGAATCAAACACATCTGAGCCTGTTAATCAATGTCTCTGGGATCATTAGAAAATCACAGGTAGGTGAGTGTGATCAAAGTTAGAGCTAAACTCTGCAAGATTTGAGTAATCCTGCTCTAGGGCATGTTGTAGTCCAGATTAAAATTAAAAAAAAAGTTTGATTTTACATAGCGAATTAAGTCTAAATATTTAAGTATTTGGCTGTGATGAACACCATTGCAAATCCACAAATTTGAATGGCTATTTAAAAGTGTTAAAAAATTAGTGCAGCTGCTTTATTTATGGGGTTTCCAGAGTAAAGGCTGCTTTTTTTCCTGCAGTTTAGCGCCATCTGCTGTCAGAGAGTGAATGTGCTTCATTTAGCACATCTGTCCCGTGTTTCCCCATGTGCTTCTCATGCGTGCTTGTTTACATCGTCTTTCAAGCAGCATACAGCATTATTGTGCATTTTGACCAGATGATGGGAAAAGTTTTCTTAAAATGCATTCCAAATTCTGAATAATTTGTAATATATTATAAATTATTCACAGTATTTAGAAGTGCCCACGATAACAATATTGTGCATATTAATTACTGTGATATATATCGCATTACAGAATACCGGCACATGTCTGATTGTGAACAGCTGTACAATTAATTGCATGCGATTGTGGTTTCAAATGGAGCCGCACTTACTACACAGAGCCGTAGTTCGCTGACAAGCTATGCAATATTGCGTTCATAATCGCAGATGAATCGCATGTGGTTATGAACGTGGTATTGCATAGCTTGTCAGCGATCTACAGCTCTGTATATTAAGTGTGGCTCCATTTGAAAGCAGGTGATGGACATTTTACCGCTAATCACAGAACCATCTTTACTGACGAGACACACATGACAATCACATGCGATTAATCATGCAGCCCTAGTTGTGACAACTGTGTCTTTAAAGAAAACAAACTACATTCTAAAGTTGCTCAAAGGAAATGCACAGTTTAGGCCATACTCACCAACAACGTCAACACAGAAGCTTTGTATACTACTAATGCTGATGCTGCGACGATGACGGATGCTGGATCTGCTGCTGTTGATTTTTATTTTATAAAGTCCAGCATGTTGAGTTGTGATGTTTGTGATGTTGAGAGATCCAGTCTGATGATCCAGCTTCAGTCTGTCTCTGAATCTCTTTTTACACTGATCATCTGTACAGATCTTACTCTGATCTCCATTGATTTCTGCGATAAGAGTCTCATTAAAATTCCATGTCATCACATCTTTCGGTTGTTTCATTACACTGGGATCTAAAGTTACAGATTCTCCCTCCTTCACTGATATTTTCTTCACTTTACGATCATCTTCCGGAACATCTAAAACACAAACCAGCAGCTGATTGAAGGTCTTTTTGGAAAGAAAATAATAATAACAATAAAATCTGTTTATATAACCATAATTCAAGACTTAAAATTCAAAAATGCATAATTTGTCCATATTTAGACCTAAAAAACACATAATTCCTGAAAACTTAGCAACTCAAATATTATCAAATAACAGACGCATTTAAACTTAAAAATGTCCCTCGGGTGGGGAGGGTGTTATCGATTTTTCTTTCTTATTTCCTCCTCCTGTTTGTAATGTGAAATCATAAGAACTATATAACAATGATTGTTGGTTTGATGGATTTTCCAATAAAAAATTAAAAAACAAATCATTCCATTGTGTTTCAAGATGCAGGTAAAGAGAAAGCAGACTGTCAATGCTATAACACAATGACATGGTTTAACATATGTAACATGGTTTTAAACATAATGACTCACCATGAACAGAAAGACTGAAGGCCTTTTCATGGTAGCTGCCGCTGATTATGGTCTCTTGAAGGTAATCTCCAGAGTCTGTGGTTCTGATGTTCATGATGGTCAGAGATCCAGTCTGATGATCCAGCTTCAGTCTGTCTCTGAATCTGCCATCACCATCTTTACACTGAACATCTGTACAGATCTCACTCTGATCTCCAGTGTTTTGAGCGATGCGTGTGTCATTGAAATACCATCTAATATCTTGTTGGTTTGTTTCAACATCAGTGTGAAGAGTGACTGAATCTCCCTCCTTCACTGACACGTTTTCAGCACTTAAAACACCTAGAAAAGAAATGGCCATTTATTATTATGGGCATATGATAGTAGGGAATTATGTGAAAACTGTGAACATATTTCAGACATATTTTTAAACCAAAAAAAAAAAAAGGATTTAACTAGGTCTGTTTTACAGTCCACAAAGAATGGTTCTCAGTGCCAATATGTCTGGAACAATTTTTTCAAATGCATGAGCCCAACAAGAAGCAATTTTTCTTTGTTTATTAATTAGGTTAAAATAGATGCTTAGTAGGGCTGCACGATTAATCGCATGTGATTGTCATGCATATCTTGTCAGTAAAGAAGGTTCTGTGATTAGCAGTAAATGTCCTTCACCTGGTTTCAAATGAAGCGGCACTTCCCAGCAAGAATTAATTTTTTTTTGTTCTAAAATGTTCTCAGAACATTCCCATGGATTGTTCTAACAATGTTTTTAGCGGGTAGTTTTATTTTTGTTCCCAGAACGTTCTCTCAGAAGATAGGATAACGTTCTCTAAAAACATTCTAAAAATGTTTATTAATAACATTATTAGAACATTATCCCCTATCATTCTAATTTAGATTTAAGCAGAGGTTTAGATGTTGATGTCTGTTTCAAAGTAATAATTTGGTCCGATGTCACCATAATGGTGGTTAGTGTTGGTTTTAGTTGTGCAATTTGACACTTGGCTTGTCGGTGTCGTTCATTAACTGCTGTCATGTTTATTGTGGCCAAAACAGCAAGAGAACATGTGGTTCAATGTTGAGATGCTTACAATAATTCCTGAGGTATCTCTGTTGCTGTGTCTGAAATCGCGCACTCATTCACTCATTCACTAATCCCTATATAGTGTATGGCAGTTGAGTTCACTATATCAGGAAGGAGTGAACAAATAAATAAGTGAACGGATTCGGACAGTGACGTATAGCCTACACTGCGCGTGAGACTTGGAGCTGTTGCAAAAACATTGCCATGTGTACTTTTATATTACATGTACCTAATTTTAGAAAATAATACTAATAGCAATAATACTCTAAATTAGTTTATATTGCAGTTATACATACCTCCCGCGTCAGCCTTTGTGGTTTCATCGATGGTATATACTTTTTTTTTTCTTTTATGTTCATAATCATTAAATGCTATTAAAATAACGTACTGAGAACAAAAATAAACACACATAAACGTTCATAATTATGTATTTATTACTTTTAGTATCTTGACACTTGCTCAAGCAGCGTTTTGAGCTCAGATAAGATGGTTGTTGAGCGTCCTCAGGCGACCGTTAATTTTACATCAGAATACACTACCTGTTACTAACGAAAAAATGTAAATTATCCACCAAATTATCATCATTTTTGTAAGTTAACAATGATGCCACCTCAGTAAATTAGTCAAATATTAAACTGGGTTATTGCCTACATAACATATTTTAATATAATGTAGGAAAAACGTTAAAACAGAAATAATAAAGATGTAAACTTCATCTCTCATTCAAACTCGCTTGCTCCCGCTCTCGCTTCCAGCCCGACCCTACTCCGCATTGGATTGTGGGAAAATAGTGCTTCAGCGAGTGTACATCGGTTGTACACTCGAAATCAGAATGAATTGTGGGTAAAAGTAGTGGACAAATGTAGGGAATGAAGTAGTTCACTCAGAATTCGGACAGCACTACAAAATGGCTGACAACCCATATAGTGCACTATATAGTGGATAGGGAGCGGTTTCGGACACAGCATGTGCCTAATCATTTTGAGGTTCAAAGTGATTCATGAACAATGTAATTTAAAAAGATCAGACGAACAAAAAATGACATAAATCTGTAGGATCTTGTGTATTGCAACACATCTGCTTTAGTCACTTATATTAAATTAATAGCATAGGTTAGACTCCTAAAAAAACAGTTGATCAGATTGTCACATGAGGAAATTTTTAATATCACCTGTTGAAAACGTTCTCTCACTGTTTTTTGCTGTAACAAATATAATTATAGCAGCTAAATGAACAGTAACACTGAAAACAGTCACACTGCCTAAGTACTTATCACCATAACGGGTGATGACAAACTAAACTATTATTTTCAATAAACCATCAACACCTCTGTTAATCTCAGTAAGAACTTTTTAACATTTATGACAGAAATAAATCTTTTTTTATAATAAGTGAAGTTGGTAATACTGTTGTTGGAGTTATTTACGCTAGAGTTTGACACCAAACAGAGGTTGGGTTTTCACTTTCAACCAACATCTGACTTCTGAGCAATGTCAGTCCACATCTAGTGTGATGGGAAGCCGTAGTTCACTGACAAGCTGCGTAATATCGCGTTGATAATCGCAGATGAATCGCATGTGGTTATGAACGTGGTATTGCATAGCTTGGTCAGCGATCTACAGCTCTGTATATTAAGTGTGGCTCCATTTGAAAGCAGGTGATGGACATTTACCGCTAATCACAGAACCATCTTTACTGACGAGACACGCAATACTAACAGTATTTGCAAGAAAGCTCAACAGGAGGAGGTTAAATCATTTCAGTGAGAGTAAGAATATATTGTCATATTACCATACCACAATGTCTTATTAAAAACTTGCAACTAAATTTTATAAACCATTGCAAGTACAGTAATGCTCATTGATATGAAGATTTTTGATTAGGTATGGAGGTGGGCTTTAGATATGGACCAATCAGGTAGTAGTCTCCCTACTAAATGAAGTAACAGGGGCAGGAGAGTGAAAATTTCACAGGGAGAAAGAATGTTTTCAGACCAGTAGATCATTTTCTTTCAGCTTTGGTTTGTTTATACCAGTCAAAATTTCAAAGCAAACCAAGATGTATGCAATGTGAGCAAAACTTAATTATCACTGGTCATAATGCACCAGTTTATGTTCCTCACAGCGTCATCAATCAAATTAGAATTTTGGTAACTCCCCGTTTCCTGTCAACAGTACAATAAAAAATAATAGTTTAAAGGTGGCCTAAATTCTATTTTTGTCACAATCAGGCTGAGAAAGAGGACAAAACAACACAGCAAAATCCCCAGTGTTAATTTAACACTCTGAGTGTGGATTATATAAACACTGAAGCAGTGTTAAAAGTAACACTGAAGCAGAGTTGAAGTTAATGAGATAATTAAGAAGTTAATTGAGTGATGATTGACCATTATTGAAGACACCTGATGTTAACAAGCAGACTCACCAAACGAGAAAATCACAATTTGTGGGTCACCATTATAGTGGTCAGTGTTTGCTTTAGTTGGGATCTTGGCTTGTGACTTTTTAAATTAAACATTTGTTTGTCAAGCCAAGAGCAAAAATCACTGTGTGTTGATGATTATGTTTTAATGTAATTGTTGCTTGATCTTAATCACTGAACTCTTTTACAGTCTCTTCTCTTCTTATGGATCATTATTGATTGTAACAGCTTTGATTACACAACGAAAGAATCTGTATTTTCTATACATTTTGTAGGCATCACTTGTGATTCTGTGATTCAGATTTTTTTTTATTAAAGAGTTTTAATTTTAGGCACACACAAATAACAAGAATCAGCATATGAATCTCAAAAACGGTGACAAACAGCATATCCAGATAAACAGATCTACTCTGAACATCACAAAACTAGATACTAAAAATTCACATAAAAACAGCAAAAATAAAATATAGTAAGAATAAAAAGTTAAAAAGACAGATCAGCTCATAATTTATTCATGCCGCAATGCATGATGGGAGCCATGGATGAGTTTTTATTGGCTACAACATGCTTTTTTGATGGTCACCGTTGTTGTGATGCTCACGCTGATTCTTGATGTCTGTGTGTCTAAACTAAAGAACTTTTCCTTTATGTAGGACTAAGTTTTAAAAACATGTCATATTATGGCAAAAATGCTGGATCACTTTTTTATCCATCTTATTTATGTACACAGTAAAGAAACCTGAACTCAGGCATTCAGGTCAATCCATGACAACTAGTCCAAACCACAATCAATACCATAAGATTGCCTTTGCTGTGGTCTGTCTGTATGGTATAACTCATTTGCCACAGCCACACAAAATCTAAAGTTAATAACTGAAGGGTCAAAGTACCAACTAAAGCAAACACTGACCACTATAATGGTGACACACAAATTGTGATTTTTTCTCGTTTGGTGATTCTGCTTGTTAGCATCAGGTGTCTTCAATAATGCTCAATCATAACTCAATTAACTTCTTAATTATCTCATTAACTTCAACTCTGCTTCAGTGTTACTTTTAACACTGCTTCAGTGTTTATATAATCCACACTCAGAGTGTTAAATTAACACTGGGGATTTTGCTGTGAAGTATTAATGAATATCAATGAATAAATTATTAAAAGGAAGCAATCTTTGTCTAATAAGTGTTGTTTTAATGGCCATAAGATATTACCATTCTGGTGTCTGTCCTTTTAACCCTCATTTAGAAACAAGACTAAACAATTTTTCTCCTTCCCTCCTCAGCTACTTAACACAGCAAAGTTAAGAAATTTATTGTCAAGTCTAACGTGAGTACAGCTGAAAAGACTCCTGAACAGGAAAGACACAAATCATTACAAATGTTTTACCATGAAGGAAGAACATCAATAAAGTCGTCATGTCAGAAGTCATCATCAACAAGGTTCACCTAAAAAAAAAAAAAAAAAAAAAAATTAAATGGAAAGAAATGTTTTGTTTTTATAAAACATAGGATTAGGGGTGCTCCGATCACGATCGGCCGATCGTTAATGCGCATCTCGTCAGTAAAGCCGGTTCTCTAATCAGCTGTTAATTCCATCAGGTGCGTGATTTCACATAGAGCCGCTGTTACTACACAGAGCCGTTGTTAATAGAGAAGATGCGCCAAAAAACCCTGAAAATGAAGTGGATTTGCGCATCTTCTCTATTAACAACGGCTCTGTGTAGTAACAGCTGCTCTATGTGAAATCTAGGGATGTTCCGGTACTAGTCTGGACAAATTCCAAATGGAAGTGATCATCCCTATCCCCTTGAAGTGAGGACTTTGAAGTGAGTGGGGCATGTGCGTGCCATTAAGTAGTCGTTAGGAAAGCACTTTGCTAAAGGAGCGACATAATTTCCTCATTATCTTCAGCTGAGATGTTCCTGTGACAGCGCAGCATGTGTCCGTCAGCAGATGTCGCTGTTTTACTGTTATAAATGTTTATTTTTTTATTTTATTTTTATTGTTGTTAGCATAACCGTTGCAAATAAGCATACATTTAATATTTAAATACGTTTTAAAAATATGCTACACTGTAAAACCCGACCAGTAAACTTAACTCAAACCGTTTGAGTAAACAGATTGCCTTGATTTAAACCATGTAAGTTTTAAAACTTTGCATTCAAGTAATTAAGTGATTAACTAAGTGCTGATTGAGAATTAGTGATGAACAGCTGCTGTTAACAAACAGAATCACTGAAGAAAAGAGAAACACAAGAACTTCTACAACTGACTTCAGACACAGACTTAGATGAAATCAACTGAAATAAAATACATGAAATCTCTCAAGATCTGATTAAACAACCCCACAAACAGCATCAGCAGCTCCACTTATTAATAACCAGACTGACTTTATTTCTGTCAGACGTCTACAGAAGATCTTATTGAGAATGAACTAAGGTTTAGATGTTGATTTATTGTTTCATTTGAAGTAACCATGTTAGAGATCAGTGTCTGCTTTAGTTGAGCTCTTGACCCTTGTCTTCTGTCTTTATGTTTTCTCTGGGTGTTACAATCACATGTTTCTAAAACATGTTTGTTGTATCTCAAAAACCTAGAAGAAATGCCATTAGCATTTTTACTTACCCCATTGATGAAAACCATCAATAATAAAAATGATCTGAGCGTAACTTCTGTTGAAATGTGTGTTTAATTAGGTAGATAATATAGTTAAAGTGATGCTATGCAATTCTGTGATAATTATTTAATATAAAAAACTTTCTAAACAGTGTGGTCTTCTACAGTGTCAAGCGGTCACACACAGACATCAATAATCAGAATATGAACCTCAACAATGGTGACCATAATTACAATAAAATGCAGCAGAGCATGCTGAGAGCCATATATTAGTTTTGTACTATAATAATGCCCAGCATGCATTGCTATTTTTTATTTTTTGTGTGTGTGTGTGTGTGTGTGTGTGTCACCATTGTTGAGGTTCATATTCTGATTATTGATGTCTGTGTGTGACTAATTACTGCCATAGAAAAAAGATGAATGTGCATAAAATGTTCAGCATTTTTTTGTAAACTGATTTCGATGAAACCACAGGCTCTTTAAACATATTCCATTATAATAAAGTAAGCTAATCATGCATCAGGTACCTTGTCAGTTTTTGGACTCTAAACAGCTCCATTATTGACAGTTTTCATCACCAGGAAACTGCATAACAACCAACATCTGTTAATATTTTTTTCTGGGCTTTTGAGTTATAACAAACATGTTTTAGAAACACATGGTTATAACAGCCAGAGAAAAGACAAAGACAGAAATCAAGGGTCAAGAGCCCAACTAAAGCAAACACTGATCTCTAACATGGTTACTTCAAATGAAACAATAAATCAACATCTAAACCTTAGTTCATTCTCAATAAGATCTTCTGTAGACGTCTGACAGAAATAAAGTCAGTCTGGTTATTAATAAGTGGAGCTGGTGATGCTGTTTGTGGGTTGTTTAATCAGATCTTGAGAGATTTCATGTATTTTATTTCAGTTGATTTCATCTAAGTCTGTGTCTGAAGTCAGTTGTAGTAATTCTTGTGTTTCTCTTTTCTTCTGTGATTCTGTTTGTTAACAGCAGTTGTTCATCACTAATTCTCAATCAGCACTCAATCAGAATCTGCTGTCACGGGAACATCTCAGCTGAAGATAATGAGGAAATTATGTCGCTCCTTTTGCAAAGTTCATTCCTAACGACTAGTTAATGGCACGCACATGCACTACTCACTCCAAAGTCCCCGCTCCAAGGGGATAAGTTTGGTACCGGAACATCCCTAGTGAAATCACGCACCTGATGGAATTAACAGCTGATTAGAGAACCGGCTTTACTGACGAGATGCGCATAACGATCGGCCGATCGTGATCGGAGCACCCCTACATAGGATTTATTACATTAGGGTGACCAGACGACCCTGTTTTCGGTGTACTGTCGCCGACTAGAGTTGTCCCCATAAATGTCAGGTTTAAGAGCATATTCTAAACAACCCCCAAATACACTGGAAAAGCCAGACTAATTTGAGCCAGATGGCTATCATATGATTGGGATTAATTTCACCAGCAGAGGGCGCTGAGAACTGATTACTTGGTCGCATGCCGCTACTGTAGCCATGAAAAGCTTGGACAAGAGCAGAGCGCTGTTATCATCAGTTATCAAAAGAGACAGCATATTAAAACAGCATAATGTTTATGGGCAGTGTATAAGAAGACATGTAGTTTGCGGGATGGTTTTGGACACAATAAGCCTATTAAATGTTCCTGAAACTCCACGTCACAACTCTGATGTCTCTGATATGAATTAAATAAAACAAATGTATATATAATTATTACACTTGCACAATTACATTTGCAGAAAGCACATACTTTGTAGTCTATATGAGCCTAAAATTGAAAGGTATGTAGCCTAATCACAGTTGTGAAAATGTTAAATACAGTTAGAAAATAACATATTTATTGTTTAATTTATCATATGTTGCCATATTTATTGTTTTATTTTAATTTGTTTTTGTGAAGCCATAATTTTGTTATAATACCAGCCTGTTTTGGGATGTATAATATATAAATATATAAAATATGCTACTTGAGTAATGTATATTATATAAATATATAAAATATGCTACTTGAGTAATTTTACTTGATTTTTGTAGTTAAGTATTATTGTTGGGGTATTTGTACTTTATTCATGTAAAATGTAAACCAAGTACTTGTACTTTTACTTGATTACATATCTGAAGGAAAAAAACTGTACTTTTTACTAAATTTTACAATTGAATTTAATTTCAACTTAAGAACTCATTCATTTTTTTGCCATTTTATTAATCTCATGCACATTAAATATGGTAAACCGAAACTCAAAAGTGCTTATGATGTGCAAAGACAAATAAGGTTTGTTTTCATGCATCAAGCACATACATTTCAGCTTCACTTTAACCAAATTTCTGGCATCAAAAGTTTGAGAAAAATATCTATCTACCCATCCATCTAATATATATATATATATATATATATTAGTGGTGGGCCGTTATCGACTCTTTATATGGCGATAAAATCATGGGTTGGGAGCTGGGTCTATACTAAGCAATCTATGATGACTTTCACCTTGATATTTTATATAACCGACTGGCTAAGACCAGCCTAAAAAGATGCTCAGGACAGTTGATGGGCCACTGCTGCACATCGTCACGAAAGCGTATCATTTTCACATGTTTTTTAGCCTTACCGCTTGTCGATTTAAACATTGATGCACGTTAATGTTAAAACATTAACGTTTGCTGGTTACTGAACGAACAAATACAAATCGCAGTTTGAACAAACAAAAAGATGTGAAACAGCCCAATTCAGTTCTCGCGGTGTTCTGGTGTTCAGGGCTCACGCAGAGAAAGGCGTCTCAAAACACTTGAACACCGAATTTGCTGATTTTTGCTCTTGTGCCGACAAATACATACAAAATGTGTCAAATATCCACCTTGGAAATTATGCTCGAAAAAACTGTCAGTTATTTCTTAAGTGAAAGTAAACAGTTGAGGAAAAAATGGGATGTGTATTATATTGGATGCGTTCATTGTCTCTTAAAGTGACCGCGCCTAATTTAGCTACTGGCTGCTGTAATGTTAATCCAAGAAAATGAAAGAAAATCACTCACTGCTCTTGACTTAATTAATTTGTAGTTTTAACAGTCAAACCAAAACTTATTCAGACACCAGATATATTTTTTGATATATATAGCAAAACTGTAATAATGTGAGAAATGTTGAAGGTGTCTGAATAAATGTAGGTTTGATTGTATATTTCATTTTTACATTGAAGACTATCCAGTGCTATTTTAGATTTAATTATTTAGTTTATGTACCTTGACACCTGCAAACTTGAAAAAAACTTAAACATTGTGTAAATACCACAAATAAATAAAAATAAACGAACATACAAATTAAACAATTTCAAACAGGGCCCACTGGTACAACCTTCACCAGGCCCCGCTGACCCCAGCTACGGCCTGCTCACGCCTGTTTCACACATACTCCGTCTGCAGTGCATATGCAGTCCGTGTGCATTACGTAACGTATGTGGTGAACAATCATTTTGAACAAGCTTACACACAATAAGCTTGAACATTACACATCATGTTTTGTAGCTGAAAACCTTTAACGATGCATGCAAACAAACAAAAGTACAGATTAAAAGAAAAAAAAAAAAAAAAAGTGAACAAAGAAAAAAAGAGTGAACAAAGAAAAAACGTAAAGCAGCATGCAGCAATTAGGCTATTGTAGAACGTAGCCTACACTTAACTTTGAAACTTTTAAACTGTCAGCAAATCTTTTTTGCTTTTTTCTATTGTTTTACATGTTCTTGTTAAGAAATATGGGCATGTACACATGATCGGGGGAAAGTCATCTCCTTAGTCTGTTAACAATAAGGCCCCTCTGACGGCACAGACGTTGTCGGGACTCACAAATAACGGTGTGCTAAGCAAATTTTTGTGAAGCGCTTCGTGTTTTCGTTTCACCACTGAATGGGATCCTCATCTGGTGGAATACATGGCTCCAGCAAGAACTGTTCCCACTCGTCTCGGCTGGAATCTCTGTAATCATTGCTGAAGAACTGGCTCAGCCTTTTCCGATGAGTGGGCATTGCATCCTCTTCATCGTTGGTGACGGCGGCTGCATCCGCACCACTCGCATCAAGGAAAATGTTCTGATAATGTTCAAAAAGTTTTTTTTTCTTACTTCTCTCATGTTTTCATCGAGAAACCTGAGATGTTTGTGCCGAGCGTCTAGGGCAGACGCGAGAAGAGGAGTTTTCGCTGCATTCTCCAAGTTAGCAGTGTTTATTCATTGCTTGAGAGATGCCACAACAATGTTCTTGAATTCGGTCACTTTCAGTGATTCTCCATGGCATTTTTTTAGTACTGTAGAAGACCGCAGTTCTTAGGGGCCATTCACATATCGCGTCTTTTGCGCGCTCAAGTTCGTTATTTCCAATGTAGGCGCGCGGTATGCGCGCTCATAATGGAAGAGACGCGGTCTTCATGGAGAGAGCGCGTCATTGTTGCTTAGCAACGGGAGATGCCTCAGGAGCGCTTCTGCCCGAGCGCTTTGAATAGAAGGAGAAAGTGGTGCATCTAGCGTTTTCTACGCATTTTAGGCGCGATATGTGAATGGCCCCTTATTCATTCATTCATTATTTTTTGCTTGCATACATCTTCAAATATGCCGTGGAGAATCACAGAAAGTGACCAAATTAGGTTTTATTGTGAACTTTTTTTTTTTTTTTTTTTTTGCGAAAATCGAATATCATTTTTATTTATCGAATAATTAGAGCAGAACGGACATTCGAATGTTCGACTACTGAAGAAGCTACGCTCCTGGAATGCACCTGTAATCTGTTAACATGGGTGCATAAAAAGATATGCAACGCATACGCACTGCAGACGGAGTATGTGTGAAACAGGCGTAAGGTTGTTTGCACCTTGTGCAATGTGGAATTAGTTTACAGCTTTTTCAAGCACATTGTGATGCATTTTGGAAACAGGAGATGAGCCCCTTTTCTAATGCATCACCTGGCATGATAAACCCCTTCTCAAAGACTTACTGTTTGTCAGTTTTATTTGGGTAGCATACATATTCTGAATGCCTTCGGCAGAATTCAAATGAGCCATTTTAATCTAGATTAGGGCTGGGCGATATATCTAACGATATGATCATGCGCATCTAATCAGTAAAGCTGCTTCTGTGATCACCGCTAAAATCTCCATCACCTGCTTATAATTGGAGTGGCATTTAATAGACAGAGCCGTAGATCGCTGATAAGCCACGCCATATCGCGTTCATTATCGCAGATGAATCGCCTTCGATAATGAACGCGATATGGCGTGGCTTGTCAGCGATCTACGGCTCTGTCTATCAGAGGTGGGACTTTCAAGTCACAAGCAAGTCTTCAAGTCATATTCAAGTCCTCAAAGGGTTAAAGCTAAAGAGATAATTAAGTGACTAATTAAATGATGATTGTGCATTAGTGATGAACATCTGCTGTTAACAATCAACATCACTGAAGTAAAGAGAAACACAAGAACTACAACTGAATTTAGCCACAGCCTTCAACTGAAAAAAAAAAAAGTAAAAGAAAAAAAAAAAACACTATGACACCATAATTGTGGTCAAGGTTTGCTTTAAGTAGTGTCTTGACCCTTTTACTAATTCAAACCAAGTTGATTCAAAACAATTGCAATATTGTTTTCGCAACAAACATGTATGCATTGCTGAGTCGAACCTTGCAGTAACAGATGATCTTATGCAACATCATGAAATTGTGTTTATCTTTGGATAGTAGAATGACACTCGGCTATTACTGAACTGAAGTAAAAAAAAAAAATCACAATGCTTCAATGTTGAAAGACACAAAAGAAGACAATCAGTTCAGGTTTTTAGACAAACACACTTATCACACGATCCTCAACAGTGGTGACAATTTTTCATACTGCAGTGCATGATGGGAGTTTTTACCCAGCATGCAACATTTTGTTGATTGTCACCACTGTTGAGAGTCATATGCTGGTTCTTGATGTCTGTGTGTGTCTACAGAGCATAGCTTTTCAAATTTTGTATGCACTTAGTAGATTTAAAATTCACTTACTTTAATTTTTTTCCCAAAGTGTAGTTTTACTGGTTTGACTATGCTAAACTTAAATAGAGCTAATGTTAATTTAATTGTAATCTGACCACCTATCACATACAGATTAATTTCTTCTCGCTGCTTTACAGCACCTCATGCAATGCTACATAAAGAGATCTAACATGACAGTCAAGGGTCAAGAGCCCCACTAAAGCAAACGCTGATCTCCATTATGGTTGCATCACTTTAACCAATAAAACATCATCATCTGATCCTCTGTAATTCTCAAGAACAGCAGGTGTTCATCACTAATGCACAATCATCATTTAATTAGTCACTTAATTATCTCATTAACTTTAACCCTTTGAGGACTTGGGATATGACTTGAAGACTTGCTTGTGACTTGAAAGTCCTAACTCTGGTAAAAGCTGAATGTCAGTCAACAATCCAAAGAAGACTATCTCATGATGTCCAAGTCAACATGAGTTATAAGCATAAGATCATCTGTCACTACAAGGTTTGATTCAGCAATGCATACATGTTTGTTGCAAAAACAATATTGAAATTGTTTTGAATCAAATTGCTTTGAATTAGTAAAAGGGTCAAGAGACTACCTAAAGCAAACCCTGACCACAATTATGGTGGCATAGTGTTTTTTTTTTCTTTTACTTTTTTCTTTCAGTTTGAAGGCTGTGGCTAAATTCAGTTGTAGTTCTTGTGTTTCTCTTTACTTCAGTGATGTTGATTGTTAACAGCAGATGTTCATCATTAATGCACAATCATCATTTAATTAGTCACTTAATTATCTCATTAACTTTAACCCTTTGAGGACTTGGATATGACTTGAAGACTTGCTTGTGACTTGAAAGTCCCACCTCTGCTGTCTATTAAATGCCACTTCAATTATAAGCAGGTGATGGAGATTTTAGCGGTGATCACAGAAGCAGCTTTACTGATTAGATGCGCATGATCATATCGTTAGATATATCGCCCAGCCCTAATCTAGATTAATCTAGATTAATTTCAAAATCACAGTGAGATTAATCTAGATTTAAAAAATGAACCTATGCCCACCACTAATATATATATATATATATATATTATTTTTTTGTAAGCTGTATATTGGCTGAATGCATAAAATGGCTGAGTGCAAATACTATCAGTGACGAGAATTTGAATCCATTTCATGTTTTGGTAGGGATGACAGCTTTTTTTTTTTATTAAATGTAAAAAAACTCAAAAACTTGTATATATTATATACATATAGTCCCCGTTTTTAAAGTCGTAGATAATGACAAGTGAGATTTTAGTAATATTTTTACCACTGAACTAGAAAATGTCCCCGGTTTTCATGGTTACCTTATATTACATACCTTATAGTTAATTTGAACAAAACACTGACTTCTGCATGCTGATATGTGACTGCTCCAAAAATGTATTGATACAAGTACAATATTTCAACCACCAGGTTACATCAGGCACAAACCAAGAATGGTATGTGCCCCTGGCAACCAGCAATGATTCGAGGTTGTGGAATAGGGACATAACGTCTCCGTTCCCATCTCGGTTATGTACGTAACCCTGATGGAGTGAACAGACGTTACATAGACATTTCCTTTCTGTGGGTCATTACGAGTTATGTCGTGATGACTAGGGTTGCAAATGTTTTCTTTTAAGACTAGAAACTTTCCATGGGAATTTATGGGGATATAGGGGAGTTGACAGGAATTTATAGGAATGAATGGGAATAAACTGGAAATTTGCTAAATTGCAGGGACTGGGACTTAAACGTAGTCAAAAAAAAAAATCTTGCAACAATTTCTACCCTATACACTGCTCAATCGCAGGCACACAGCACACTGCAGGGCTATTGAGGCCACACACACATGTGCACTGTGCTTTTCTCCATAACATGAACAGATCATTTCATAAATCCTGTACACAAAACATCCAAAATGTCCATCTTGGTAAGTATTCATGTTAATTTGTTATGCAATATTTCAATTCTGCACTCAAGTTACACAATCCATCGGAACGTCACACGTGTGTGGCACGTGTCACTCAGTTTGTCCCCATGTGCCAATGAACATGCTTTTATATTTACCTGAAATAAACATGCTCAGATGAATGTTATTAAAGACTGCGATATAATTAAATTGAGGGTACATTTGAGTATTTTGCTAGCTAACCCCCAGCTAACATACAAAACCACACTACAACATTAACGATTACTTACATTACATTAAATATAACATAGCTGTGGATAGCGCATGACAAACAGATTTTGGGATAGATTTTTTTTTTATTATTATTATTATTATTACTGCTTTAATTTACGATTGTGCTATGATTGGCAAACCACCACATGTTTTTTTGTCTAGTCATCATGGCCTCATCAGAGATCGATAAGGAACTCACGGAGGTCCGAAATGAGATATTTCAATCGGCACAGCATCAATCTCCGGTGTGCAATCTCTAAAAATCATCCTAAAATCAACTTCGAAATGTATATCATCTGACATTGTATGTTCCCTTTGACGTGTTTTTCTCACCTTTTGCATAAGCGGCATTCCTTTTCATAAGCATAAACATGTGCGCTTTCTCTTTCTTTTTCGATGGGTGACAACAAACATTAAAGTGCATTTCCCCCACCTGCTGTACTGGAGTGTGTGCCAACAATTTGTATATTCTTTCGAATTAAAAAAATACTACTACTAATAATACAATATTAAATTATTTCAATTTACTCTGTTTCTTAAAGCAAGTAAGGTTTTATTCTTCTATATGGTTTACACTCACTCCATATTTCTGTATTTCTTCCTTATTCTGTCTCATGCAGTGGTGTAGCTTAATGTAACGAAGTAAATATACTTTGTTACAGTACTTAAGTATTTTTTTAGCAGTATCTGTACTTAATTTTTTATATTTCAGCCAACTTTTACTTTTACTCCTCTACATTTCCTAAATAAAATTTATTCTGTTACTCCGATAAATTGACCATAAGTATATTGGGTATTTACTACAAGACAGTCAGAAGAACTTAGACTGCAGGAAAGCAGCTGACGAGTCAGTGCAGCGTTAAATACACATCTGTTCATGGGCAAACAAGTGCGAGTGCGCGCACAATTGCGATTTTATTTTCCATTCAAGTCCAGTCAGTGGTGCGAAAGTGAAAGTGAAAGTATCCCAGCCGGCATTTCAACGCTGAAGGTAGTTCATGTGCCGGCTGGGATGGTAACCAGGACTTGACATTAACTTTTTTGCTGGTTTTCCAAAGTTACTAGCCACGCAGCATTTTTAAGACATAAAAATTAGCTTCTTATTGCATAATAAAAGTGGTGCATGGATGTAGAAGATTAATAAAAAAGATTTAAAAAAAAACAAATCTGGATTCATGAATATTAATCAGGTTTGTATGTTCGCTTGAACTGATTTGCTGAAATCAAAACATGGACGATAATAGGCATTAACTCCACCCACTACCGGAAAACCTGGCTGTTTTTAAAAGATGAAGACTTCTTTAGGAACGCCATTATTTTGACTGGAAAATATAACAAATAATAAAGCATTCTGTTAGGAAGTGCAGTTCTGTTTCCATATGATTCAGATCAAAGTGTGAATGTTTTTTCAGTGTCTGCCCATCTCTATCATCAGCTTGTGTCCGCTGAGTCTGTATCTGGTCAGTGTGGTTCTCAGTTTCTGATCTGACACTGTGTACAGATACTCTGCCATACTGTACTCCCTCTTTAGAGTCAGATAGCATCGTATTTTACTCTGTTGTTGTGTTTGGGTTTGCCAGTGAGTGATGTAATTCTGTTTGATTTGTGCAGTAATCTGATTGATTCTGACGTGATTCAGAGCATCAGTAGATGTTAGTGAAGCATCAGGACTGAAGCTCTGGATCAGCTGAGGGAAGGGCATACTTTCTTTGCTCATCTCTTGGTATTGCAGGGGCTTTATAATAATATGATTTGGGGTCACTGAGTTTCAGATGTTTCCAGAATTGAATTGCCCTGTTTTTGTATCTATGATTAGAGGATATTTGCCCGATTCTGCCCTGCATGCATTATTTGTTGTGTGTTTTTAGGTGTATTGTGCTTTTTTTGGTTCTGAGTGTATGTTTGTATTGTTTTAGTGTTGCACAGTAAAGCAGGCGGATCTTGGGTATTTGTTTTTTTTTCCAGTTTTTGTTTTCAATTTAAATAGTTTTGCTGATTTTTTTAATATGTAATTTAAATCTTTGACCGCAAGGTTGACACCTTCATTAGTGTGAGCATAGATGTTATTTAGAAATGTATCTATCAATGTGGCTTGTCTCTTCCCCTAATACGGAGAGCGTGTCTTCTCTGTAGTAGGGGGACTCTGATGGTGGGATGTATATGGCACACAGGTATATATCTTTTCTGGATGGGAGCAGTTCCTTGTGGATTTTAAGCCAGGTGTAGTATTTGCATTGCTTCACTGTGTTGATGTGGTTGTGGAGTTTTGATTTGTACCAGATTATTTGTCCTCCTGAGTCTCTTCCATGTCGGACTGTGTTGAGTTTTTGTGATGGTAGGATGATTACTCTGTAGTAGGGTGGGCAGTGGGTGACGGTGTCTGCCCTGCTCCACGTCTCCTGTAGAGTCTCTTTTGAGATGTCAAGGAAATTTGAAATCTATGTTGATAAAATAAATGTAGCAATAATATGACAAAGGAAAAATTAACTCACATCACAGGCAATATTCAAATGGAGACTTTACACAATGGGTAATCAGAAATGGCAAAAAAAATAATAATAATAATAAAAAAAAAAGCATTCTTAAATCAGATCAAATACAGATCAAATAGGAAGGTCATGACGTTTGGTTTCCTGTTTGTCATCCCACTCCTTTGTAGTCCTACACATGGGTAATGTAGTTCTTACTTTCAACCCCATTACATGCTTATTTACCTTTCAATTCGTGTAGTGCTTTACCTAATTAAATTTCTGTAGTATACAAATATAACCAATAACAACAGCAAGAATTAAAAATAATAATAGTGTACAGTTGCATATACATGAACCCAGAGCTGTGATTCTTGTTCCACACATGCGTATTAGTGTTTTATTTGATTGTGGGAATCAGAGGTGGGAAGTCCAGGGGCCAAAGAGTAAAAGTCCTGCCATATTTTTGTTCCACCCATGAACTCACCAGCCGATTTCACCAGAGGAGGAACCAAGTCATTCCTTCCAAGTCACAAACGAGTCTTGAGTCAAGTTCCAAGTCCTCAAAGAGTTAAAGTTAATGAGATAATTAAGTGACTAATTAAATGAAGATGCATTAGTGATGAACACCTGCTGTTTACAATCAACATCACTGAAGTAAAGAGAAACACAAGAACTACAACTGACTTTAAGCACAGCCTTGGATGAAATCAATTGAAAAAAAAAAAAAAAAAAACTTTGCCACCATAATAGTGGTGAGTATTTGCTTCAGTTGATATCTTGAGCCTTTAAGCGGTTTTCACAAATTTGCTTCTATACAATTGCATTATTGTTTAGCAGCAAACATTTGTGCAATGTTTATACAACTCTTGATCTAGCAGGTGACTTATACTTTTGATGACTGTATGATCTTGATTAAATTTCTTGATTATATGAGAAGAGTTCGTGGCTTAGTTGTTAGAGAGAACTGCCATGAATTCACTGCTCTGTCTGTGCACTTTGGATGGGTTAAATACAGAATATGATTTCTGAGTACGGGTCACCACACTTAACTGTATGTCACTTTCACAAAAAAGAGAGAAATCTCATGATGCAAATGCCACCATATAATGCTTTATAACACTTCAATATTAAGAAAGAAAAATTGGATTTAGGCATTTAGCCATGAACATTTATCATGTGATCCTCAACAGTGGTGAAAATGATTATTCATACTGCAGTGCATTATGGGAGTAATTCAGGTATTGCAACATGAAGCATTTTGTTGATTGTAACCATTGTAGAGATTCATATGCTGGTTCTTGATATCTGTGTGTGTGTGCACTGGAGTTCAAACTTTTATATGTATTACAAATAAAAAAAAAGTCCATATCAAGTAAATATTAGAGCAATGCTTTTTTTGTGTACATGCTGTAGTTTCACTGGAATTATTCCAAACCTAGACATGTGATAAGAAAGAAGACCAAAATATTTGAGATATAGTTAAACCAGCTCATTGTTACTATATGTTTTTCATATGTCACAGTTCTGTCTTCTCCACAACAACCCATGCAGAGCTACAGAGAGAGATCTAGCACAACAAGTCAAGGGTCAAGAGCACAATTAAACCAAACACTGATCTCCATGATGGTGGCATCTTTTTAACCAATAAAACATCCACATCTGATCCTCTGTAATTCTCAATAACAGCAGGTGTTCATCACTAATGCACATTCAATAGTCACTTAATTATCTCAATAACTTTAACTCTTTGAGGACTTGGGATTTAACTTGAGAGTTGTTTGTGACTTGGAAGGAATGACTTGGTTCCTCTGGTGAAATCAGCTGCTGGACTTTTACTCTTTGGCCCCTGGACTTCCCACCTCTGTACAAAACTGGTCTCTTAAGGTACAAATCACAAGGGTACAGCACCAGTGACAAGCTATTGTACCCCTAAATGTACAATTATGTACTTTATTTTCTGAAAGTGTACCCTCAAGGTTACAGCTTTTGTACCCTTGGCATAGGGTACATAAAACATCAACATCTGATCCTCTGTAATTCTCAATAACAGCAGATGTTAATCATTAATGCACAATCATCATTTAATTAGTCACTTAATTATCTCATTAACTTTAACTCTTTGAGGACTTGGGATTTGACTCAAGACTCGTTTGTGACTTGGAAGGAATGACTTGGTTCCTCCTCTGGTGAAATCGGATGCTGAGTTCATGGGTGGAACAAAAATATGGCAGGACTTTTACTCTTTGGCACCTGGACTTCCCACCTCTGGTGGGAATAGATAGATATTGGATACTGAGAGTGCTCTGGAGTGCTCTGGAGGTTCCTGGAGGGGAAAAAAAAAGGTTATTGTAAGATCTGTTAACATTAAAGTGGTTCCTGGATGATCTTACTTCTAAAAGCCAGCATCTAAGAACCCATATATGTGACAACAAGGAAATATGACTGATTATTATTATTATTATTTACTTTATTGGAATGTGATGGAACGTAATGACTTTTGTGGCACTTGCCATCCGTGAAAACAAAACAACTTTTATGATTAGAGAAGACTGAATGAAAATTGTCACACCTGTTCTGTTTATAGTCAGAATTGGCTGTCATGACATAAATAAATAATTAAATAAATAAATACAAATAAATTAACAAAATGACATACAAGATCTAGAAATCAGCCACAGTATATCCAAATAAATGTTTACAATTATCTTTGAAAATATGGTTCTTTGCAAAAGGGAATATATCATACACGGTCAAACAGGCATCCAGTGACTACACCATGTTATTACAAATTATTTTACTTATTCATTTCCTCCAGATTGCACTTTTATCTGCCTCCATTTGTTCGATTTTAAATAGGTTTGTTGTATAACTTAAATACTGCAATAACTAAAAATAGTTTTATTGAAATAGGCTAAATGTTACATAATTTGGAGGTGGATAACATTTAAACATTAAAAATATTGTTGAATATTGTGAAATGGACTCAACAGCACATTCATTTAATTAAAATACACTATAACAATCAAAACAAAAGTAATATTTGGAATAATAAAAAAAAATATATATATATATATATATATATATATATATATATCCCTAATTAAATAAGTTTAAATTCTATAAAAAAAAAAAAGAAGAAGAAAATGCATGAGGGCTGGTATCCTCGCGTGCGCATGCGTACAAGAGCGATTTCAAATACAAATAAGTAACGTCTCGGATACGTATGGTAACCCTCGTTCCCTGAAGGAGGGAACGGAGACGTCACGTCGATGACTGACGAATATGGGATATCGCTTCGATAGACCAATCTACTTCGAGTGTAAACTAAACGAGCCAATGCACATTGGCATGCAATTATTGCATCCAGCTGCCGCTGATCCCTGCGTGAGTATAAGAGGGCAGCAGGTGCAATGCATACCAGTTTTTCGCTGAGGAGCCGAGCCGGGAACCTGGCAGCTCAGCAACCATGGCGACGGGACGTGGGACGTTCCCTTTCAGTCGGTCACTCTCGACGCCACGTCGATGACCGACGAATATGGGATCCCTATCCCGAGAAACCAATCATCCAGCCGTGAGGGCTCAGGACGCGGTGGGGGATTCCACTCGTGCCCTACCCTCTCGGTGGCCCGGGAAAGCATAGCTGCCACTTCGGGATCTGACTCAGGCTTTGTCACCATCACAGAGGACGGTAGCACAGCCGAACCGTGATCCGACAGCTCTCCCTCCGATGCTGAGATCGACATCTGGTCGGGGGGAGTCCCACTGGATACTGCTGGTACGCTCCTTGAAGAGGAGTGCTCTTTTAGTGCTGAGGCGCACAGGGGAATTTGCCGCTTGCAACAAGACAGGGGTAGTGCAACCTGAAGTGTGCAATCCACTCGACACAGGAACGACCGCCGCTGAAGCGCCGTCTCGCCAACACACGAAGCTTCCGAGAGCGTGCTGAACTCGTAGTTCACAGCAGACACAGTTGAGCAGAGCGATACTAACGCTTGGCTCCGAAGCGAAAAGCTGGTATGCATTGCACCTGCTGCCCTCTTATACTCACGCAGTGATCAGCGGCACCTGGATGCAATAATTGCATGCCAATGTGCATTGGCTCGTTTAGTTTACACTCGAAGTAGATTGGTCTATCGAAGCGATATCCCATATTCGTCGGTCATCGACGTGGCGTCGAGAGTGACCGACTAAAAGGGAACGGCTGATTTCCTCAAAGAAACAACTGCTGTGCTAGGTGAGTGAAGGCTAAAAATAAATACACAGATTTGTTATTTGTACACTAATTACTAGACTGACACGCTTAATTTTATGTTTTTATTTTAAAATGATTGTTTTAACCGTTTATTAAATATAGCCGCGATAATAAATCTAATGAACTTTATGGGACGAAATTAAGACAATCACAAGGTCACAAACAATCATTTTTAGCTAGCTATACTCATTTTTTTCATTGTTTTAATCGTTGTAACTCTCTTCTTTTACTTTCCTAATTATTTGTTGTTGTTTGTTAAATAGTTAACGTTACAAGTCCATGTTTCATATAACGTAAGTTAGGCTGTCTAGCAAGTTAAGCGATTAGCCTATTTCTCAGAGTAATTTACACATAAATTACATAAAACTGTTTTTTTTTTCTCTCTCCTCAGAGCATCCAATATACATGAGTTCTCTTAAAATCTCAAAGGGTTCACAGAGCAGCAACTATATAATTATTATTTGCTTATTTGACATGGAAATAGCTGAAATAGTGTTTCAGTTTGGCCTAATCCAAAATTATATAGAATAGTATACACTGTTACACTGAACTGAATGAAACAGTTAAAAAAGTATCCATGCACTCTTTTATATTCAGCAGTAAATAAAGAAGTAGTGGACACCTCAAATGTGAGGCAGTGGACAGCTTGTGATATCTGTTGCTTGCTGGTTGGTTCTATTACCCCCAACTTTAGCATCTGTTGGACCTCTTCCTCAATAGCCTGCCGACGAGCCTCCGGGACTTGGTAGGGCCGTTGCCTAACGATGACTCCTGGGGGCGTCCGGATATGATGTTGAATCACGTTGGTCTGCCCGGGCTGAGAGGAGAACACATCCTGGAATTGACTGACCAGGTGCTGCAGCTCCGTCTTCTGGGCAGCCGAAAGGTGGGGGTTGACATCCACAACCACGGGCTCGGTGAGGCTCAGGGCAGCTACTTGGTCCCGGGTCCCCACCCATTTCTTTAGGAGGTTGATGTGGTAGAGTTGCTCCGCCTGCCGTCGTCCCGGCTGTCTCAGGCGGTAAGTGACCGGTCCAATCCTCTCCACGACCGAGTAGGGTCCCTTCCAGGAGGCCAGAAATTTGCAGGCGGAGCTGGGGACCAGGACCATGACGCTGTCTCCCGGTTGGAACTCCCGTGGTTGGGCTGCCCGGTAGTAATGACGTTGCTGCGCCTGTTGGGCCCTGGTGAGGTGTTCCCGGACTAACGGCATCACTCTGTCGATCCGTTCCCTCATTTGCCGGACATGTTCGATGAAGGTACGATGCGGGGCCGGCTGCTGCTCCCACGCTTCCCGGGCCACGTCCAAGAGGCCCCGGGGTTGACGGCCAAACAGGAGCTCGAAGGGGGTGAAGCCAGTTGAGGCCTGGGGAACTTCGCGGATCCCAAAGAGCACGTAGGGGATCATGAGGTCCCAATCCCGCTTGTCCTCCGCCGCCACACGTCTCAGCATTTGCTTGAGGGTTTGGTTAAATCTCTCTACGAGGCCATCAGTTTGGGGGTGATAAACAGTGGTCCTCAACTGCTTCACCCGCAGCAGCCGGCAGAGGTCAGCCATTAGCCGGGACATGAAGGGGGTTCCCTGGTCAGTCAGGATCTCCGAGGGGAGGCCGACTCGGCTGGCCAGCAGAAACAGCTCCTGGGCGATGGACTTCGCGGTGGCCTTCCGCAGGGGGACTGCTTCTGGGTACCGGGTGGCATAGTCGACGATGACCAGGATGTGCTCATGCCCTCAGGCAGACTTCGGCAACGGCCCCACTATGTCCATTCCAATCCGTTCGAAGGGCACCTCGATGATAGGCAGCGGGATGAGCGGGCTGGTGGGAGGAGTCCTGGGCGACGTGGCCTGACAGGTCGGGCAGGCTTGGCAGAACCGCTTTACCTCGGCGTCCAGGCCCGGCCAATGGAAGCGGTCGCGGATGCGTTGAGCAGTATTGGCTGCCGCGAGGTGTCCTGCCATGGGGTGGGAATGGGCCAGCTCTAGAATGGTCTCGGTCTTGGCTCGAGGCACAGCTAGTAACTTTTTCTCCTCCCCCCTACGCTGGGCGACACAATACAGCAGGCCATTCTCTACAACAAAATGTGGGAGAGGGTGGGGCCGGGGGAGGACATCCTCTCCATCCGCGACTCGCACCTGGCTCCAACAGTGCTTGAGTCGGTCGTCCTCCTGCTGTTCCTTGGCGAAAGAGCCCCCTCCAGCGGCCTGTTGGTAGACATCATAAAACAGATTAGTGGACTGCGAGGGGGCCTCACCTTCTCTCCCACTGTCGGAGACGAGCAGGGCCGGTCGGCGACGGGGTCCAGGCGGCCGCCTCGGTCTTCGATGGTTCCCCTTGGGGCTGGCAGGCTGAGTGGCGGCGGACAGCAGCTTCTCGAAGCCGGGCCAATCCCTTCCGAGCAGTACGGCCACCGGCAGGTCCTTCACCAGGCCTACCTCCACCGGCCAGGTGCCCTGGGGGGAAGAAATGACCATCTCACGGGCCGGTACTTGGCGAGTGTCTCCGTGCACACAGGTTATCGGTAGGAAGTTTTTCCATCCGCTTCGAGGGGCGCACAGTCGCGACTGGATGAGGGTGACCGCACTGCCTGAGTCCAATAGGGCCCGGAACCGTCTTCCATCCACCTTCACCTCTGCTTCGGGGGCTCCCGCCGGCACCCGTTGGTGAAGGATGCAGCCTGCCAGCCAGGCTCGCGGAGGCGACGGTGGTTCTGCACTGGGCATGGGCTCATCTCGCGGTGGGGGAACCGTCGGCCTGCTGACTGGTCGCGCGGTGCCTTCGAGCGGGCGTCGCTCCTGGACCACCCTCCGGGGGAATGGCGGCAGCCGGTCCCCTGCCCCGCTGTGATGGACAGCATCCGCCAGCTCGATCGCCTCCACCAGTTCCCGGACGTCACATGGGTTCCTCATGCCGACGGCCTGTCGTTGGGCGCGAGGCAGTGCGCGCAGGAGGCGATCGACCACCACTCGTTCCGCTACCTGCGTTGGGGTGGGGTTTCCTGCCAACAGCCAGTGCTGGGCGATGCGGCTGAGTACGGCCGCCTGGGCACGGGCTGGCACCCGGGGCTTGTATTCCCACTCATGGAACTGCTGGGCGGCGCTCACGGGGGAGAGGCCCAGCCTCGCCAGGATCTCTTGCTTCACTTCGATGTAACTGTCGGCACTCGTCAGGGGGAGCGAGAAGTAAGCCCTCTGTGCTTCACCGGTGAGGAGGGGTGCCAGCGCCCGTGCCCACTCGTCCTCTGGCCATCCCTCTCGGTGGGCGGTGTTTTCGAAGACCTGAAGGAAGGCTTCCACATCGTCATCGGCCATCATCTTCGGTAACAGACGGGTGGCTTGTGCCCGAGGCTCAGGTAGCGGAACGCGCTGGGCCGCGGCTGCCCGGACTGCGGCGAGTTCATCCTCCGTCCGTCCTGCCCAGGCGAGTGGCGAGGTGTTCCGCTATTTGCTGCTGGCGGATGCTTACTTCAGCGAGGCGTTGTAAGACGTCCTCCATCGCGGGGGCGTGCGTGCCGCCTTCCTTGGTGCTGGTGAAGACACAGGGAAAGAAAGGAAAAAAAATAGGCGTTGGGGCGGTGATCTTGTCGGTGATTCCTCACTGTTCTGCCCGCATTCTCCACCACTGTCACGGGGTGAAGAATCACTCGACAAGAGGTGCGTGAATTAAATGCCCCGGAGGGTGGGTTTATTGATAAGTGAAGGGTGCCTGGTGAAGTGTCCTGATCCGCTTTCTGCTGGTTGGTGCTTCCCGTGTGCTCTCCGTGCTCTTCGGTGCCAATCAAGGTGAAAGTGGGTGTCCTGACGTGCTCCAAAGTGTGTGGGCTGTCGGTCACTCGCTGCTTTCTGTGAAGGAAGGAGAGGGGGATTAGACCAGTGTTGCATTCGGTTCGAGAACCTCTTCTGAGGGTAACATGTGCTCCTTTTAAATGTGCTGGCTGATGGGGAGCAGCTGTGACCGATCAGCCGGTGACGAGGACGTGCAGGTGTTTTGCTTTGGTTTCCAGGGCGACGCTGATTCCTCTGGGAGTGCTTGTCACAATATATATATATATATATATATATATATATATATATATATATATATATATATATATATATATATATATATATATATATATATATTTAATTTGATGTAAATCCCTATTTTTTTCAACATACAGACTACACATAATCTCAGAGCAGCTGTGGTAATAACAGGAGACTCATTTGGTGAGAGCAGCACTGCAGACTTTCCTGATGGTGAGGAGCTTCTTGCTGATGAACCTGCCGACATGAGTTCACCTTACTATGAGTGCCTATGTTCTGTTCAACATTATACAGAAAAGCAATTAAAAGAACACTAAAATGCACTGTATTTCTTTCTGCTATATCTGTTGGGCATTCAGGAAGAGATCATGGACCATTTTCACAAGACTGATGATGCGTTTCAGCGGCCATCAGCATTGTAAAACTTTACAATTTTTGTATATTTAGATTTTTTTTTTTTTATTATCTACATTTATAACACTATACATTGTATTATATCACATTTGTATAAAAAAAAAAATAAAAAAAAAAAACTATCTAAGGCTATTGTGAGGATGTTTCTAATGCTGTGTCTTTGGGAGGGATGCTTCTCGTCAGCAGCGGCAATCCACCTGTCACTCAAGTGACCACGTCCTTAAAGGGTTAGTTCACCCAGATAGCAAAATTATGTAATTAATAACTTACCCTCATGTTGTTTCAAACTCATGAAACCTCCATTTATCTTCAGAACACAGTTTAAGATATTTTAGATTTAGTCCGAGAGCTCTCAGTCCCTCCATTGAAACTGTGTGTACGGTATACTGTCCATGTCCAGAAAGGTAAGAAAAACATCATCAAAGTAGTCCATGTGACATCAGAGGGTCCGTTAGAATATTTTGTAGCATTGAAAATACATTTTGGTCCAAAAATAGCAAAAAACTATGACTTTATCCAGCATTGTCTTCTTCCGGGTCTGTTGTGAGAGAGTTCAAAACAAAGCAGTCTGGATATCCGGTTCGCGAACGAATCATTCAGGTCACCAATTCGAACTGAATCGTTTTACACAGTTCACGTCTCCAATACGCATTAATCCACAAATGACTTAAGCTGTTAACTTTTTAAATGTGGCTGACACTCCCTCTGAGTTCAAAAAAACCAATATCCCAGAGTAATTCATTTACTCAAACAATACACTGACTGAACTGCTGTGAAGAGAGAACTGAAGATGAACACCGAGCCGAGCCAGATAATGACTCGTTCATGAGTCGAGAACCGTTTCTGTCAGACGCGTCCGATTCGTGAACCGAAGAGCTGATGATACTCCGCATGCGTGATTCAGCGTGAAGCAGACCGACACACAGAGCATCTGAACTGAACTGATTCTTTTGGTGATTGATTCTGAACTGATTCTGTGCTAGTATTATGAGCGCGGATAAACCGAAGGCTTGAATTAAGGGCAATCATCGCCAATGACGCCATTACGTCGAGCGCAAAAGAGGCTGTGAACTGTTTTCTTCAACCGGTTTATTGAATCGAACTGTCCGAAAGAACTACTGGTGATCCAAAAAAACGATGCAACCGGTTCTTGACTCGTGAACGAGTCAGTCTATTGTTCTTTATCTGGCTCTGCTCGGTGTTCATCTTTAGTTCTCTCTTCACAGCAGTTCAGTCAGTGTACTGTTTGAGTAAATGCATTACTCTGGGATATTGTTTTTTTTTTAACTCAGAGGGAGTGTCAGACACATTAAAAAAGTTAACAGCTTAAGTCATTTGTGGATTAATGCGTATTGGAGATGCGAACCGTTTAAAACGATTCAGTTCGATTTGGTGAACTGAATGATTCGTTCATGAACCGGATATAACAAACTGATGTGTTTTGAACTCTCTCACAACAGACACAGAAGAGAAGACAATACTGGATAAAGTCGTAGTTTTTGCTATTTTTGGACCAAAATGTATTTTCAATGCTTCAAAATATTCTAACTGACCCTCTGATGTCACATGGACTTCTTTGAAGATGTTTTTCTTACCTTTCTGGACATGGACAGTAGAGCTCTCGGTCTAAATCTAATATATCTTAAACTGTGTTCCAAAGATAAATGGAGGTCTTACTGGTTTGGAACGATATTAGGGTAAGTTATTAATGACATAATTTTGCTATCTGGCTGAACTAATCCTTTAATAACATAGAACTTTAAGGGTTAATACAAATGAACATTCATAATATATTACACACCATTTGTGAGCTAAGTACCTTCACATACAATAAATGACTGAAATTCTACCTTTTCTGCAACAGATACATACTGTACCATCTACGTTAAACCCCATTTGGACGCATCTGCAAAACCCCGTCGTCTCAGACTAAAGTGATGCTTTATGAATTTTTTTTGTTGATGTAAGGTAATACTTTATCTAATAAAATTAATTTGTTATTCAATTCAATTCAAGTTTATTTGTATAGCGCTTTTTACAATACAAATCATTACAAAGCAACTTTACAGAAAATTATGTTTCTACAATATTTAGTAGTAGCTAGTAGTTTGTGCACGTTTGACAGGATTTTAGAAAAATTAAAAAAAAATAATAATAATACAAGACGTAGTCAGCTAGATGATGAACTATCAATATTATTAATTAATAGTTATTATATGATGCAGTCACACATGTAGCAATAATTGTTAGTTCTGTTGATTCAAGGTTAGCATCATCTGAGGTCCTCTGAGGGTCAGCATCATCTCTTCTTGGGTGTTCTGGATCCAGACTGGAGCTTGTGTAAATCCTAGGCAAAACATAGAAACAAAATAGAGACATCATTAGCATAGCTGCTGATCCAACAAAGTAAAATTTGATCAGATGCAGCTACACTCACAATTTAAAAGATACATTATTCGTATGCTTGGCGAAAGAGATGTGTTTTTAATCTAGATTTAAACAGAGAGAGTGTGTCTGAACCCCGAACATTATCAGGAAGGCTATTCCAGAGTTTGGGACCCAAATGTGAGAAAGCTCTACCTCCTTTAGTGGACTTTGCTATCCTAGGAACTACCAAAAGTCCAAAAAAAGCGTTTTGTGACCTTAGGGTGCGTGATGGGTTGTAGCGTGGTAGAAGGCTAGTTAGGTACGCAGGAGCTAAACCATTTAGGGCCTTATAGGTAAGTAATGATAATTGTTTATTGAAGAAGCAGGACAACCACCTAGAAGTGCATTACAATAGTCCAGTCTAGAGGTCATAAATGCATGAACTAGCTTTTCTGCATCAGAAACAGATAACATGTTTCGTAGCTTTGCATTTTTTCTAAGATGGAAGAATGCAGTTTTTGTAACATTGGAAATATGATTTTCAAAAGAAAAATTGCTGTCTAATATAACACCCAGATTTCTGACTGTAGAGGAAGTAACAGTACATCCGTCTAGTTGCAGATTGTAGTCTACAAAATTCTGTGTAGTGTTTTTTGGTCCAATAATTAATATCTCTTTCTTATCCGAATTTAATTGGAGAAAATTATTTGTCATCCAATCTTTTACATTTTTAACACACTCTGTTAGCTTAGATAATTGGGAAGTTTCATCTGGTCTCGTTGAGATATATAGCTGAGTATCATCAGCATAACAGTGGAAGCTAATTCCGTATTTTCTAATAATATTACCAAAGGGCAACCTGTATATTGAAAATAGAAGGGGACCTAGGACGGATCCTTGTGGCACTCCATATTTTACTGATGATAAATGAGATGACACCCCATTTAAGTAAACAAAATGGTAGCGATCGGACAGGTAGGATCTAAACCATCTTAGAGCCTGCCCTTGAATACCTGTATAGTTTTGTAATCGATCTATGAGTATGTCATGATCTATGGTGTCGAACGCAGCACTAAGATCAAGTAAGACTAGAAATGAGATGCAGCGTTGATCTGACGCAAGAAGCAGGCCATTTGTCATTTCAACAAGTGCAGTTTCTGTGCTATGGTGGGGCCTATAACCTGACTGAAATTCTTCATACAGATCATTTTTATGCAGGAAAGTGCTCAATTGAGCAGACACAACTTTTTCTAAAATTTTAGACATAAATGGAAGATTTGAAATAGGCCTATAATTTGCCAGTACACTAGGATCTAGTTTTGGTTTCTTAATAAGAGGCTTGATAACCGCCAGCTTGAATGGTTTTGGGACGTGACCTAAAGATAACAACGAGTTAATGATATTGAGAAGCGGTTCTTCGGCTACAGGTAACAGCTCTTTCAGTAATTTAGTGGGTACAGGATCTAATAAACATGTTGTTGGTTTAGATACAGTGATAAGTTTATTTAGCTCTTCCTGTCCTATATTTGTAAAGCACTGCAGTTTACCCAGCTAGAATTTTTTTGTTCCAAAAATGTTCTAAGAACATTCCCATGGATTGTTCTAACAATGTTTTTAGCGGGTAGTTTTATTTTTTTTCCCAGAACGTTCTCTCAAAATATAGGATAACGTTCTCTAAAAATATTCTAAAAATGTTTATTAATAACATTATTAGAACATTATCCCCTAACATTCTAATTAAGATGTAAGCATATGTTTAGATGTTGGATGTTGATGTCTGTTTAAAAGTAATAGTTTGGTTTGATGTCACCATAATGGTGGTAAGTGTTGGCTTTAGTTGTGCAATTTGACACTTACTTGTCAGTGATGTTCTTTAACTGCTGTAATCTTTATTATAGCAAAAACAGCAAGAGAACATGTGGTTAGACAACACTGGTTGCTTGCTATTGAATAATACAACACATATGCGGTCTGGTTGCCTGTTTTCTCCCAATATAATGTATAGTGCATATTATTTATTAAAACAGCATAATAGCTCAAGTGCCTGAGACCCAGCTGAATTTAAAGCAGATTATTTCAAGCATTTAAAAAATATATATAATTGTCACACAAAGATCAAGATTTAGTGTATGAATCTCAACAATGGTGACATGCTTCATGCTGCAATGTATTCTGGGTACATCATGCAAAACTCATCCGTGGCACCCAGAATGCATTGCAGCATTAAGTTTGTCACCATTGTTGAGATTCATACAATAAGTATTGAGGTCTCTGTGTGTCTAAGCAGTCTCTAGTTCATTAACAATGTAACTTAAAAAGAACAGACAAAATCTGATATGAATTTGTAGAATCTTATGCACTGCATCTACTATAGTCTCTAATATTAAATTAATAGCATAGATTCAACTCCACATAAAATGAGTTGATCAGATCACTACTTGAAAAAAGTTTTAATATCAGCAAGTAACCAACATCACCTGACGACGGTTTTCTCACACTGTTTTTGGTATAACAAATATAGTTATAGCGGTTAAATGAACAGATACACTGAAAAAGACTCATACTGCCTAAGTACTGATCACCATAATGGTGACGTCAAACTAAACTATTATTTTCAATAAACCATCAACAACTCTGTTAATCTCAATAAGAACTTTTTTACACTTATGACAGAAATAAATATTGTTTATAATAAGTGCAGTTGGTAATACTGTTTTTGGAGTTATTTACGCTAGAGTTTGACACCAAACAGAGGTTGGGTTTTCCCTTTCAACCAACAATTTGTTTTCTGAGCAATATAAGTTCACATCTAGTGTGATGTGAAGCTTTTTTAGAATGTTAGAGAATAATGTTGTAACAATGCTATCAATAGACATTTTTAGAATGTTTTTCGAGAATGTTATCCTAACTTTTAGCAGAACATTCTGGGAACTAAAATAAAACTAGCCGCTGAAAACGTTCCTAGAACATTAAAAATTTCTAGGTGGGTTATCTTTGGGTGCGATGGATGAAACTGAAGTGTTAGACGCTGTAGAATTTACATTCGCTATTGTATTTCTAATGTTATCTATTTTATCAGTGAAGAAATTGATAAAGTCATTACTATTTAACGTTGGTGGAATATTTGAATCAGGTGGCGTCTGGTAATTTGTTAACTTAGCCACTGTGCTAAATAAAAACCTTGGATTGTTTTGGTTATTTTCAATGAGTTTGTGTATATGCTCTGCCCTAGCAGTTTTTAGAGCCTGTCTATAGCTGGACATACTGTTTTTCCATGCAATTCTAAAAACTTCTAAGTTAGTTTTTCTCCATTTGCATTCAAGACTAAGAGTTTCTTTCTTGAGAGAGTGAGTATTACTGTTATACCATGACACAGTATGTTTTTCTCTAACCTTTTTCAATTTGATGGGGGCAACAGCTTCTAATGTATTAGAGAAAATAGTGCCGATGTTGTCAGTAATTTCGTCTAATTCATGTGTATTTTGGGGTACAAATAGCAGTTGAGATAGATCAGGCAGGTTATTTGCGAATCTTTCTTTGGTGGCTGGAACAATAGTTCTGCCCAGACGGTATCGCTGAGACATATAGTTAATATCAGTTATACGCAGCATGCACGATACAAGGAAATGGTCTGTAATATCATCACTTTGAGGTACAATATCTATAGCAGTAAGATCGATTCCATGCGATATCATTAAATCTAGTGTATGATTAAAACGATGAGTGGGCCCGATTTTGCTTGACATTTTGCTTGACTCCAAAGGAGTTTATTAGGTCAGTAAACGCAAGTCCTAATGTATCATTTGCATTATCAACGTGAATATTAATTCCCATGATTAGCGCCTTATCAACTGTAACTAGAAGGTCTGAGAGGAAATCTGCTAATTCTTTTAGGAATTCTGTATACGGCCCTGGTGGTCTATACACAGTAGCCAGAGCAAGAGATACATTAGATTTCTTTTGCATGTCTGACAGTGTAACATTTAGCAGAAGTAGTTTTCAAAAGAAGTATTTCAAAAGAGTTAAACCTGTATCCTGTTTTCTGGGTAACATTGAGAATATCACTATATATTGTTGCAACACCTCCGCCACGACCAGTCTGACGGGGCTCATGTTTATAGCAGTAGTTTGGTGGAGTCGACTCAATTAGACCAAAATAATCATTTGGTTTTAGCCAGGTTTCAGTCAAGCAGAGTACATCAAAATTATTATTTGTGATCATTTCATTTACAATAACTACTTTGGGTGTGAGTGATCTAATATTTATGAGCCCAAACTTTAAAAATGTAAAAAGTTTTTGTTCATTTACTTTACATATTTTTGGTTTAATTACGATAAAAAAAATTCTAGATCCTACATTATATTTCGACCTCACTATTCGGGGAACAGACACAATCTTAATAGTTTTTACAGCGCAAGTACTTTTATCATTTAAGCGGGTGGAACAAAACTCATCATAATAGTTATCTGAGAATTGTCTTACTAGTCACAAGGAGCGAAGTGTCCTGGAGATGTTGTCAGAGAGCTGCTCTGCTCCGATTCTGCAGGGGTGTAATCCATCAGCGCGAAACAGCCTAGGACACTCCCAGAAAAGATTCCAGTTATTAACAAATAGCAGTTTCTGTTCTTTACACCATGACAACAACCATTCATTTAAAGCAAAAAGTCTACTGAACCTTTCGTATCCTCGTCGATACGTGGGCAGTGGTCCTGACACGACGATCGTCGCCACGGGCGTCGTGCTGCGAACCGTCTCGATCAGGCTCCTGAAGTCCCTCTTCAGCGTCTCCGTCTGCCGCAGCGTGGTGTCGTTAACCCCAGCGCGAAGCATGACCGCTCTGGGGCTCTCGTCGACCTTCAGGATCGCGGGTATCTGCGCAGAAACATCAAGAACACGAGCACCAGGCAAACAATGAGTGTGCACTTTACCTTTGGCTAAGGTAGCATGGACGTGTTGGACGATGGAGTCTCCGATGATCACAGCGTCGCGTCTTGTCTCGCGGAGGAGAGCGAAGTGGTTCCGGATGGAGATCTCGAAGGCAGGAGGGGGAGAAGTCGCCCAGGACCCGGCTCGCATCCTCCGCTGTGGATGCACCCAGGGTCCGTGGTGTCCCGGCGTCCCGGCATCGCGTCCTGGGTGCACCGGGCCTGTGCAGAGAAACATACGGAGTAGACGTGGTGGGTCTGTTAACAGCACTCTTTATACTTACCCCGGACTTACCCTGGGATGATTCCAGCGCGCCTCTCCGCTCTCTCAGCTGGGCCTGCCTTACCTCCAGGTCGCGAATCTGCTTCCCCACGGCCTCGAGCTCGAGCTGCACAGAGTGGAGACATTCATTCGCCATTAAAGCAAGTAACAGTAAGTACAGCAGTGGTAATGTGTGTGAATAGAGTATTAGCTATGTAAGCGCAGTTAGCAGCATAGACAGTAAAAGAAATGGACACAGCGACCCCATTGGAACTCAATTGAGACAAGTGAAGCCCGTTTTTAGTGTTTTTTTAGCACTTCCGTTTCTGACGCGCAGACTCAAACGAAGCTTGACGACGTCAGCAACCTGTCTGACAGATGTAAATCTTCTTGTAGCTGTGTGTGCAAACTGCCATCGTTAATCTTGCAGAGACGGCGAACTTGAGCGAGGAGTTCTTTGGCGTGAGTGAGCAGGAGTAAGTATTCTGATTAATTATTTTGTATAGTATTTTAAAATGTAACGCCAGTACGCCATATTAAGTTAATTGACTGCGAGCTTCTCCTCCTGTCTGTAGGGTAATGCAACAGAGAGTCGCATGGTTATGATGCAATCGTTAGCCTATTTTTACAAAAACTGTTTCTATGGGGCCATGATGTAACATAGAAGGTAATGGAGCCCTTTATACATTGTCGTGTATCTTTAGAAATAAATAATGGACAACTGGAGTCTTTAAATGCCTCAGATATAAAGTTATTCGCTGTCAAAGTGACGCCAAAATGAATGGGAGGTCAATGGGATGCTAACGCAAGTGAAGTTCTGCTACAAGATGGCGGCACCCGGCCGACTTCAACTTCCGGTAGACTTCCTTCCCGCCTGGTTAGCAGCAACCACGCTTGCTGATGCTAACGGGCTAAAAGCTAATAGCGGACCCGGGAGATCAAAATAAAACTAGTGATAGCGAGGCGCTCTGATTGTTTTTGTTGTAGAATACAATAGAGGATATATTCACACGTGATATAAACGGAAACTATGATGTATAAAATAGATTTTTAAGTTAAAAATAGTCAATGAAAAGAATATAGTGACGGAGCTCAAACGCAGTACAGCCGCCAACAACAAACAGGAAGTGACGTCACATATAACAAAACAGGAAAAAGTAGTACAGTAGTAATTACTCTTTGTAAACGTTAGTAAAAAATAAAAAATGTTGTAAGCTCAGATATGAATTTTAATAGATTAACTTTCAATTTTAATAATTAATTTCTGAATGTTGATAATAAATGTAGGATACACCTTGCCCACTCATCCATGTAGGCTCACCAACTTAAACATTTCTCTCCTCGCACCTGCATTAAACCCTTATCTGATACTAAAGTAAAAGACTTGTTTTTACCACCAGATGGCATACACGTTGAAAAACCTTGGTCATACCATCAGCTACAAAGAGACATGATCCCATTTTTTCTTTTTCTTTATTTTTATATAACATTGATGCATAATCAGCTGTCAGTATGTGTATTTTAGCAGTTATGCATGAGAGGTAAGTATCCTGTTAGACCTCTGACCTATGAGTGCTATTTTTTTTTTTATCAGTGTTGATGGATTTATTTCATTTTAAAGCTGTTCTGTGTAGGAAGCAACTGATACTATGAGGTTCACAACAGCAGGACAGGAAGAAGCCCTTAACCCACAAACTAAACACACTAAAAAAAAAAAAAAAAAAGAAAGTAAAGGAAGAAGAAAAAAGGCTGCTTTCCTGCCAAAACTGTTTGTCCACCAACATTTCACACCATGTCTCTGAATACGAAGAATTGACCGCAGTTTCAGTTTGACTCAGATGTTGAACTGCTCATGTCACACTTCAGTAAGAGATGGCAGACTGCTTTTAAAATTCACAACAACTTATTAATTACAAAATATTTTTAAATCCATAAGATGTGTTTTAGCATTAAATCCAATATTACACAATGGTAACCATTTTACTATTTAACACAGTCAGACATAACTTTCAAAAACTATGTTAAATTATAACAGTGTATTCCATTTGATAAAAATAGTTTTCTACCATCAACAACAGTTAAAGTCTTAATAAGAGCCAGAAAGAGAGATATATATATAATATTCTGATACAGGTGTGTGCGCATGTTAAGGGTCAAACTTTGCAGGGGGAGGTTCACACTAGCTTGTGGGTTTTTTTTTTAGCTGATAGGTTTTTAGATCAGACACAAAACCACTGAAGAAAATGCTCCGCATGATCTTTTTGAGCTGGTGGATGACTGGTAAGTTCTACAAGACTTTATACACCTTTATACTTTATGGAGCTCATTTGATGTATCCCACTGGGCAAAGTTACGTCCAGTGCACGTCTTTTTTATGTCTTTGCTGACGTTGAAAAGACGTCCTCTGAGGAGCCAGAATGAAAGTTTTTATGACGTCTTTTTTTGACGTCTTCTGTACGTCTGATTTAGACGTTCACAGAACCTCCTTTCAAGGTTAAAAACTAGTTGAAAAGTGGTCAGTGGACATGTTTTCAACATCATTTAAGGTTCATTTAGGCACAATTTATACTGTTTCTGGACCAAATCAACACTCTCAAGGATGCGTCAGATTTAGTGTCATGTTATTTCAATGTAATTTCCAGACACTGTGTTTGTCCTAAAATCAAGAAAATAAAATAATCTTTATGAAATAACTGACGATTGAGCATGTGGTAAAATCAACTGCAAATCAAAGACATTAAATCTCTGAAGATCTCAGCAGAGGAGGATCAAACATCTCCACAAACAGCTTCATCAGCTTCACTCATTAGATTGACTTTATTTCGTTCAGACATCTAGAGAAGCTCTTATTGAGAATTAACAGAGGTTTAAATGTTGATACTTGATTCATTTGAAGTCACCATTGTGGTGGACAGTGTTTGGTTTAGTTGGGATCTTGGTCCTCATAATTCTAGCGTTAGCTTGTCTCTGGCTGTGTGTTATAAAGCACTCCTATTGTGGCAGAGAGCATTGAGCTCAAGTGTTAACGTTATACTGTTAATGCTGCCAAAATTATATATAAAATAATATATTAGTGTTTTTGTTGCAACTATATTTATTTTCTTGGATAGAAATGTTGTAGAAAAAAATGAAGGACATATTTTTTTTTTTTAAATGCAAGATTTTCAAAACGAAAAAGTCTGGAAAATAAGGATGAGTTTGTGCTATGAAGCGGTTTTGATTGTCACCGTTGTTGTGATGCATAGCCGTAATCTTGATGTCTGTGTTTCAGTCCATGATGCTTTTACTCAAAATATTTAAATTATATGCATCTTGTCCATCTTCAAAATAAGCAAGTATTATGCTATTGGTTTCTGTAGATTTAAAAAGCTTGGCAGCTAAAAAAAAAAAAGCTTACTTAATAATCTCAGGTACTTAATATGTGATGAATTTTTCATCATCAACAAAAAACCCTACCACCCAAACTCTCTTAATTTAGTTTTTACTGCAGTGTTTTACAAAAACACAGTTACAGCAGTCAGAGACAGGCTAATTGAAGAAGTAGATGGACTAAGATCCTAACTAAACCAAACACTGTCCAAAACAATGGTGACTTCAAATGAATCAAATATCAACATTTAAACCTCTGTCAATTGTCAATAAGAGCTTCTCTAGATGTCTGACAGAAATAAAGTCAATCTAATGAGTGAAGCTGATGAAGCTGTTTGTGGAGATGTTTGATCCTCGTCTGCTGAGATCTTCAGAGATGTAATGTCTTTGATCAGAAACAGTATAAGTTGTGCCTAAATGAACCTTAAATGATGTTGAAAATATGTCCACAGACCACTTTTGCACTAGTTTTTAACCTTTTAAGGAGGTTCTTTGAACGTCTAAATCGGACGTACAGAAGACGTCAAAAAAAGACGTCATAAAAACTTTCATTCTGGCTCCTCAGTGGACGTCTTTTCAACGTCAGCAAAGACATAAAAGGACGTCCACTGGACGTAACTTTGCCCAGAGGGATGGATCAAAATATCCCATGCATAAATTAAGAATGAAACTTTGCTAAAATACAATTTTAACCAGAAAAAAAGGTATAAATTGGGATAAAATCTTTTAATGTTCATCAGGTGTGTTTAGTGAGTCAGTGTCAGTGATGGAGGGAGATTCTGTCGTTCTGAACACAGATGTTACTCAAATACATGAAGATGATGACATACTGTGGAGATTTGAAGCTGGAAACTCTCTGATTGCTGAAATCAGGAGAGATCCTGGAATCTTCTACACATATAATGGTCCTGATGAGAGATTCAGAGACAGACTGAAGCTGGACAATCAAACTGGATCTCTGACCATCACAGACATCACAACTCAACACGCTGGAAATTACACACTAGAGTTAAGCGGAGCTAAACGGTCATCACAAATATTCAGTGTTTATGTCTATGGTGAGTAGAAAGCTATTTTTTATATACATTTATACAGCATATCCACAATTGGTGTTTTTATTTATTTTTTTATTTTTAAAAATTTGTTTTTTTTTTATTTTTAGCTAATCTGCCGGTTCCTGTCATCAGCAGTAACTCTTCACAATGTTCTTCATCTTCATCTTCATCAGAGCAGAATTGTTCATTGTTGTGTTCAGTGGTGAATGTGGGTCATGTGACTCTCTCCTGGTACAAAGGAAACAGTTTATTGTCCAGCATCAGTGTGTCTGATCTCAGCATCAGTCTCTCTCTACCTCTGGAGGTGGAATATCAGGAGAAAAACAGCTACAGCTGTGTGATCAACAATCCCATCAGAAACCAGACCACACATCTGGACATCACTCAACTCTGTCACACATGTGAAGGTACAGCAGTACTGATATATTTGTTTATTTACTGAGCTGCTCTATCAAGTTATATAGAGCTGATGTTACACTGAGTTTGTTGTGGATCAGACAAACAGACTAAATCTTGTCCATTACAGATCAGGGTCTACCCGTACTGTACATCGTGTTGATTTCTGCTGCTGCTGGATCTCTGTTGATTGTAGCTGCAGTCCTGATCTTTTGGATCTGCAGGAAATGCACAAAAACTGACCAAGAAGGCAAGTCTTATCTTATTTCAAAAACATAACTTTATTTGTTGTTGATTAATGTTAAAATAAAGTGTAGTTTATTGGGTTAGGCCATGTCTGTACTTTAATCATATCAGAACATATGCATAATTAACTCGTCTCTATAGCACAAAGACAGATTCTGCATTTGTCAAACGGAATCAAAACACATTTGAAAACCCAGATATGCAAATCTGCATTAAAACATAATTTAAAAAAATTCTCCACACTTCATGAACATATTCTTGCAGTCTTCTGCTGGTGTTCAGATGATTTCTATCAATGGCCCTTTTGCTTTTGTTGGTTATCTTTTCCTTTTTAAGCTTCAAAGAAAAATAAATTTCACCAAAAAAAAAAAAAAGAATGCAAATGACTTTTCATTTGTTCAACATCTCACCTGGGTTTCATTTACAAATTATTAGCGAAGAAGTTCTTTCTTAATGTTTATAAGCACATATGCTGCTTGAGACTCTCCTCTCTAAAGTGTGTGTGAGAAAGACACTGTTATAAGTGTTATATTAAATTATTGAGATTTTAAAATAATATTGCATGCGGAAAAAAAAACTACTCTAAGATTTAGTTATTTTAGTCCATCTGTCATTAATGTTTAAACAGTTGAGACTCGTGAAGAGGAGATCACTTACGCTGAGCCAAAGTTCTACAAAAGAAGAGCACAGAAAGCAGTAAGATCATTTATTCCTAGTATACTGTATGTTGTGTCTCTGTATCATTTCATTATTAAATATGCATGTGCTTATTAATAATGAATGCATGTGTTTTTGTCTGTATAATAATTGATCGCATACATTACACACTGTTACACACACAAACATATATAAAAGCCATAATATCATCAATCAGAGAGAAAGTGACTCATATCCCACAACACATGTCTATTAAAAGGACATTTGCCATTATCTGCCATAGTTTCTCAACGCGAGGCATTTTGGCATATATTTCCTGTGTCAGCTGATGACATCACTGTTCAAACACTTTTGAACTCACTGACTTATCGTATGATACTCTACATTCCAGGCCAGTTTTGTAGACACCTACTGTATAACTTCATGCACACTGTATAACAATCATACACAAGAGTTTTTTTACTATTTTTTTTATTACACTCTAAAAAAATAAAACAAAATAATTTTGGCAGCTGTGGTTGCCAGAATTATATTGGCAGCTGTGGTTGCCAGAATTATATATATATATATCTCAAGCTGCCAATATAATTCTATATATATACAGAAAAACTGTAAACATATTTACGGTCTAAAACTGTTAATTTTACAGTATTTAAAGTAGGGCTGCATGATTAATCGCATGCGATTGTCATGCGTGTCTTTGTCAGTAAAGCCGGTTCTGTGATTAGCAGTAAATGTCCACCACCTGGTTTCAAATGGAGCGGCACTTCCCAGCTAGAATTTTCTTTGTTCTAAAATGTTCTAAGAACATTCCCATGGATTGTTCTAACAATGTTTTTAGCGGGTAGTTTTATTTTTGTTCCCAGAACGTTCTCTCAAAAGATAGGATAACGTTCTCAAAAACATTCTACAAATGTTTATCAATAACATTATTAGAACATTATTCCATAACATTCTAATTAAGATTTAAGTGGATGTTTAGATGTGGATGTTGATGTCTGTTTAAAAGTAATAGCTTGGTTTGATGTCACCATAATGCTGCTAAGTGTTGGCTTTAGTTGTGCAATTTGACACTTGACTTGACGGTGTTGTTTTTTAGCTGCTGTCATCTTTATTGTGGCTAAAACAGCAAACGAATATGTGGTTCAATGGTGCTGTTTGCTTGCTGATGATTGATATGTCTGATTACTTGTTTTCACCCAAGCTACTGTGTGGTGTTAGTTAAGTATTATTTATTAGAGGTGGGCAGATCGATACTAATATCGATAATATCGATACCAACGTTGGTATCGGTATTGATCGATACCAACGGGAAAATATCGATACTTAAGTTTCAGTTTCTCTCGTTTTGCCACCTGGCCGTGTTTGTCAAAATGCTGCTGCTGTCACAGAGCAGAGCAAGCTCTCAAGAGTGCTGCTCGTGCTCGACACTGCTCTCCGCCCCCTCTCCTGTGTTGTACCGTCACGTGACTCACCACTAGCGCTACCACCAGCAGTCAGGCGCGCACACCGCTCAGCCGTGCATTTCTAACAGCAGTCAGTTAGAGGCGGAGAGAAAGAGGAGCGTTGTATGGCTGTATTTTCAGGCCGATCTACCCTTTTTGTGTTAGCTGTGAAAGGGATACTAGTTTCTATATTTAAACTACACATAGATGTGCACCAGACTTAATTATTTTTATTATTTTATCAATAGCTGATTCTCCAAGAGCAGTGGATATTACAAGGCGCCTATCAGAAATGTTTGTGAAGGACCTGCAGCCTCTTTCCATAGTGGAAGATGTCGGCTTCAGGAATTTTGTATAAGGAGAATTTGTTTTACATTGTGAAGTAAAACTTTGTGACTTTAAGAAAAAAATCCTGAAAAGAAGTGCACTAAAGAGGAGAAACATTTTTTTATTAACATGCTACTTGAAAAGAGAATTTGTTTTTACATTTTTTGTATTTGTGAAGTAATCATTTTGTAACTTTGTTTATTTAAATAAAGCAGAAGTAACCAAAAGTTGTTTCTGAACAAAAGCTTCTGTAGTACTGATTAATAACCCAAAATGCAAATCACAAAAACAAATTAAAAGTCATGAAAATTCATTTAGATTTAGGTTGAAGACGCATCCACCTTAATTATTAAAAAGTATCGGTATTGGTATCGGTATCGGCGATACTGGCCCTGTATTTACTTGGTATCGGATCGATACCAAATCTAGCGGTATCGCACACCTCTATTATTTATTAAAGTGACTCAATGGTCAACAGCCTGACACCCAGTTGAATTTAAAGCAGATAATTTCAAAAATTAAAAAAAAAATTGTCACACAAACATCAAGATTCAGTGTATGAATCTCAGCAATGGTGACATGCTTTATGCTGCAATGTATTCTGGGTACATCATGCAAAACTCATCCATAGCACCCAGAATGCATTGCGGCATGAAGCATGTCACCATTGTTGAGATTCTTACACTAATTCTTAAGGTCTCTGTATGTCTAAGCATCCTATGGTTCGAAGTGATTCTAAAACAATGTAGTTTAAAAAGATCAGATAAAAATAAAATTACATAAATTGTCAGGACCCTGTGTATTGCAACACATCTGCTATAGTCACTAATATTAAATTAATAGCGTAGAACAGACTCCTGGTAAAATCAGTTGATCAGATTGTTACATTAAGACATCTTTAATATCAGCCAGTAACCAACATTATCGAGTGACATCTTTTTCTCAATGTTTTTGCTGTAACAGGTATAATTACAGCAGTTAAATGAACGCTAACACTGAAAAGAGTCATACTTCCTAAGTACTGATCAGCATAATGGTGACATCAAACTAAACTATAATTTATAATAAACCATCAACATCTCTGTTAATCTCAATAAGAACTTTTTTACATTTATGACAGAAATAAATCTTGTTTATAATAAGTGAAGATTGTCATGTTTTTGGAGTATTTACGCTAGAGTTTGACACCAAACAGAGGTTGGGTTTTCACTTTCAACCAACATCTGACTTCTGAGCAATGTCAGTCCACATCTAGTGTGATGGGAAGCCGTAATTCACTGACAAGCTGTGCAATATTATGTTCATAATCGCAGATTAATCGCATGCGGTTATGAACGCGATATTGCGTAGCTTGTCAACGATCTACGGCTCTGTATATTAGGTGCGGCTCCATTTGAAAGCAGCTGATGGACATTTACCGCTAATCACAGAACCATCTTTTCTGATGAGACACGCATGACAATCGCATGCGATTAATCGTGCAGCCCTAATTTAAAGCTGTATTTTACAAACAAAAAAATTGAATATAAAGCAGTGTTAATTTGCGTTAATTGTTAAAATCTTTGTAAGGTATGCAGGTGTTAATGAGAAATCCACATGAAGAATCAAATCAGATGTAGCTTCGCCACAAGCAGAATTATATAATAATAAGTGGTGGGCATAGATTATTATTTTTTTAATCTATATTAATCTCACTGTGATCTTGAAATTAATCTGGATTAATCTAGATTAAAATGGCTCATTCAAATTCTGCCGAAGGAATTCAGAATATGTGTGTTACCCAAATAAAATTGACAGTAAGTATTTGAAAAGGGGTTTATCAAGCTAGGTGATGCATTAGAAAAGGGTCTCTTCTCCTGTTTCCAAAATGCATCACAAAGTGCTTGAAAAAGTGGGCACTGTTTGAAATTGTTTAATTTGTATATTAGTTTATTTTTATTTATTTGTGCTATTTATACAACGTTTAATTTTTTTTCCAGGTTTGTAGGTGTCAAGGTACAGAAACCAAATAATTAAATATAAAAAAGCACTGGATATTCTTCAATGTAAAAATGAAATAAGCAATCAAACCTACATTTACTCAGACACCTTCAACATTTCTCACATTATTACAGTTTTATATATATATATATATATATATATATATATATATATATATATATATATATATATATATATATATATATATATATATCAAAAATTATATCTGGTGTCTGAATAATTTTTGGTTTGACTGTTAAAACTACAAATTAATTAAGTCAAGAGCAGTGAGTGATTTTCTTTCATTTTCTTGGATTAACATTACAGCAGCCAGTAGCTAAATTACCCACATAGCAACATTGTTTCGGCCCAGATCCGGCCCACATATGGCACCCGTGGAAAGATGATCTGGCCCACATGCAGCATGGACTGATGGCACTTGGGTGGACCACTTCTGTTTGCCAGATTTGAGCCACAAGCAGGCCATAGCAATGCCACATGTCAGCCAAGAGTAAAGAAATTAACCAGAAATGGACCTTATCTGAGCCACAAAATCTGTGTATATTAAATATGAAGTAATTTCAGCTTTAATAGGCCTGTTAACAAGCAGAATCACTGAAGGAAAGAAGAGAACAGAAAAAGAGATGAGCAGAAACACAAGAACTACAACTGACTTCAGCCACAACCTTAGATGAAATCAATTGAAGATAAAAGAAGACATTAAATCGCTCAAGATCTCAGCAGAGGAGGATTAAACAACTCCACAAACAGCTTTAACAACTTCACTTATTACTAACTTACTTTATTTATTTTACACATCTACAAAAGTTTTTATTGAGAATAAACAGAGGTTTAACTCCAATGTGTTTCACCATAACAGTGATTAGTGTTATCATTAGTTGGGCTCTTAACTCTTATTATATATTTTGTCTTTTTTTGGCGGCTGAGACAGTGTGTGTTAGACACATTTGCAGCTTCAAAGAAAGCTAGAGTGACATGAGATCAAGTGACAGCTGTTTTCTGTTGATGGTTTTATAATCATCATGACGTTCACTGATGTTTTTTTTTTAATCTAACAATTATGTTTTTCTAATGATACATTCATATTACAAACCTTGTGTTTCTGCCGTATGAGATCCAGCAGTATTATAACAATCAGTTAAAATCTTTTAACAAACATGAGCTAAAAAAAAAAAAAATTAAACTTTGCTGCCACACACAGATATAAACAATCAGCACATGAATCTCAATAATGGTGACAATCAGAAATATTTAGATAAACTGATCAATTCACAACTTCACTAAAAAGCTATTAAGTCACAACTAAACAACAGCAAAAAATATAAGAAAATATTAAGAATTAAACCAAATAATTGGACAATTCAGCTGCATAATTTATTCATGTTGCAATGCATGCTGGGAGTTTTGTACTATGCTAGTACCCAGCATGCATAGCAGCAAGGTACATTTGATTGTCACCATTGTTGAGATTCATGTTCTTACTGTTGATGTATGTGTGTGTCATCATAGATTGAGTTTTTCATGTTCGTTAAAATCTTCTAACTGATTGTTGTAATATTCCTGGTTATTATGCTGCAGAAACACAGGGTTTGTGATGTGAACATATTAATTAAACAATTGCTAGATTAAAAAAAAGCAAATCAGCCTGTTTCATGATGATAATAAAACCATCAACAGATAACCGCCATCACTTGACCTAAATTAGTTTTAGTTTTCTTTGATGCCGCAAATGTGTTTAGCAAACACACCGTCACAGCAGCCAAAAAAGACAAACGATAGAATAAGAGTTAAGAGCCCAACTAATGGAAACACAAATCACTGTTATGGTGACACATATTAGAGTTAAACCTCTGTTAATTCTCAATAAAAACTTTTGTAGATGTCCAACAGAAATAAAGTCAGTCTGGTTAGTAATAAGTGAAGTTGTTAAAGCTGTTTGTTGAGTTGTTTAATCCTCCTCTGATGAGATATCCAGATATTTAATGTCTTTTTTTATCTTCAATTGAATTCATCTAAGGTTGTGGCTGAAGTCAGTTGTAATTATTGTGTTTCTGCTCATCTCTTTTTCTGTTTTCTCTTTTTCCTTCAGTGATTCTGCTTGTTAACAGGCTTATTAAGGCTGAAATGACTTCATATTTAATATACACAGATTTTGTGGCTCAGATAAGGTCAATTTCTGGTTAATTTCTTTACTCTTGGCTGACATGTGGCATTGCTATGGCCTGCTTGTGGCTCAAATCTGGCAAACAGAAGTGGTCCACCCAAGTGCCATCAGTCCACGCTTCATGTGGGCCAGTTTATCTTTACACGGGTGCCAGATGTGGGCCGGATCTGGGCCGAAACAATGTTGCTATGTGGGTAGGCGCGGTCACTTTAAGAGACGATGAACGCATCCAATGTAATACACATCCCATTTTTTCCTCAACTGTTTACTTTCACTTAAGAGATAACTGACAGTTTTTTCCAGCATAATTTCCAAGGTGGATATTTTGACATAGTTTGTATGTATTTGTCGGCACAAGAGCAAAAATCAGCAAATTCGGTGTTCAAGTGTTTGAGACGCCTTTCTCTGCATGAGCCCTGAACACCAGAACACCGCGAGAACTGAATTGGGCTCTTTCACATCTTTTTTTTTTGTTCATACTGCGATTTATATTTGTTCGTTCAGGTGCAGGAGGGACTTCGTGAAAAACTTCACAGAAGAGAGCTCGGATTCAGTGTCACTGTCCGTGATACGCGTCTCTCTCTCTCTCTCTGCGTGACCGAACACAGCGCGAGTAACCAGCTACTCTGTTCAGCTTTTCCGTGTCTTGTGTTTGGATGCTTTAATGTTTAAATCGACAAGCGGTACGTCTTAACAACACGTGAGAAAGATAAGCTTTCGTGACGATGCGCAGCAGTGGCCCATCAACTGTCCTGAGCATCTTTTTAGGCTGGCCTCAGCCAGTCGGTTATATAAAATATCAAGGTGAAAGTCATCATAGCTTGCTTAGTATAGACCCAGCTCCCAACCCAACTTTGAGAATAGATTAACAGCGATATTTTTTTTATCACCTGATAAGAGTCTCACGTTAACGCAGCAAGTTAACGCCGATAACGGCCCACCACTAATAATAATATATACAGTAGAAGGTGCACACACTCATTCATGCAAACACAAAACACCATCATGGTAACACACATTATACTTAATGCAATAAACATTCATTGATACAACAAAATTTCAATATGTTAAATGATACCATTGATATAGATGAAGTTTAGGATGGATGCTGCTTCTCTTAATTAAATAATGTTGTTTTTTATGTATCATGTTATGTGATTTATTTATTTTTTCAGAAAGTTAAAGATGAAGATAATGTAGTTTATTCGTCTGTCGTCATTTGAAGATGATCTTCAATCTGTGTACAAGATCCAGCCGTGTGATCTTACATCAGGACCTGAATTTTGGTGCACTGAATTTTGACTCATTGAAATGTATTAATTCCCATAAGTTCAAAGAGCATTGTAAATAAGGACAGAAGCAAACGTAAAGCTTTGTCTGATGTCATGAGATGGTGAAGATGGATACTCAGTCAAATGGATAGAGGGGAACCTCCCAACCCTATGCCTACCCACCCTGTATGTCAAAGTGAACAAAGCGAGACCACCACACCAAACTTAGTTATGGTGACAGAGAAATCTTGGACTGGGGTGTAGTTTATTTAAAGCCTGTCAGGGACCAGGCAAGCCCGGTCCCAGCCAATCCACAACGATCACGCACCCCTGAGTATTAATCACCCTCACCTGGTCATCGTCAGCGATCTCATCAAGACACTATAAAGCACTCACATCAGCCCCAGTTCACCGTCAAGCCTCCAACAGGAACGGACCTCATGTTCCCGTCCCCTGCTTGCCTCGCATCCTATGGATTCCAAGACGTAATGTAGCCTATACGTACTTTTGAAACACTAACCTTTGTGTCATTGTTCTGCTTGCTCCATGATTCCCGAACCATTCCTGTTACCTGATATCCTGTGTTCCCGTCAAGCTCGTTGGACAGTTGCCTCTCCTGTAAAAGAAAAGGGACAAGCATTTGTGAACCGTGATTGTGTGACATTGACCAAAGGTTGTGTGTGAAAGCACCCACATATACCGGGTCATCACTGGCAGTGTGGAAGTGCAAAATCTAGCGACCCGGGAACAATAGCAGGAACACTTTAACTGTGTATTTGCTGGAATTGCAGTGTGAAAGGGGTTACTGAATGATCTGCACAGTATCCGCACCTGAAATCACCTTCTATTCACCGTGCACTTTGTTCTTGTGAAAAATAAACGTTGTGTTGATTTCACTTACCTCTGCCTCCAGTGAGTATCCTGACATAGCCAGGGCTGGGAAGTAACGAAACATGTTACGGCGTTACGTATTTAAATGCAAAATATGAGTAGGCTAATTGTATTTCGTTATAATTATACTTTAAATAAGGGGTAATCGGATCACAGTTACATCTGATTACCAAAGTGATTACCTTTAATTTTAATGTAATTTCTTAATTTCATATTTAAGTAAAAAGTTTGGGTATTTTAACCAATGAGGCAACTTCTCCATTGAGAAAAAAAAAACACTTCATGCAGTGCAGCAGCCTGTTCATTTAGTAACTCTTAGTGCATGCATGCTCATCACAACATAATTATTATCCTAGAATTCACACTTTGCATTCAGTTAAACAGATCCATAAGAATCATGCATTAAATAAGTTTATACAAGTAAAAAAATTGCTTCATGTGCTTAACAGATGAACTTGGAGTCTTTATTCATTGGAAATATTCAAGAACAGATCATCTTTGGCGCCGTAACGCAAGTTCATGATCCGATTTGTGAACAGATGATTCTTTTGACTCAGTCTTTTAAAATAATATATTTATTTAACAAAACCAGTGGTTCACAAACTAAATAGATATGAGGTGTGTTTCCCAAAAGCATCTTTAGTGAACTGTGGTAACCCACTGGGCAAAGTTACGTCCAATGGACGTCTTTTTATGTCTTTGCTGACGTTGAAAAGACATCCACTGAGGAGCCATGACTCTAAATCTAATTTCATTTGATTCATTTGAAGTCACCATTGTGATGATCAGTGTTTGGTTTAGTTGGGATCTTGGTCCAGCTACCAATCAATTAGCCTGTCTCTGACTGCTGTAACGGTGTTTTTGTGAAACGCTGCAGTAAAGAGAAACAAAATTAAAAGAGCTCAGGTGGTATCAGCTCTTTGTTGATGGTGAAAAACTAATCACATATTAAGTACTTGAGGTTATGAAGTTATGAAGTTTTTTGTTTTTTCATTTATCACCCCCAAGCCTTTTAAATCTACAGTACGTAAACCAAAAGCAAAATACTTGCTTATTTTGAAGATGGATGAAATGCATGCAATTTAAATATTTTGAGTAAAAGCATCATGTACTCAAACACAGACATCAAGATTCCGGCTATGCATCACAACAACGGTGACAATCAAAACCGCTTCATAGCACAAACGTATCCTTATTTTCCAGACTTCTTTTTGTTTTGATTGTCACCATTGATGTAATGCATATCCAAAATGATGCATTTTGTAAAAAAAAAAATTTTTTTCTACAACATTTATATCCAAGAAAATTAACATAGTTGCAACAAAACACTAATATTTTACTTTGCTATCATTTTGTCACCATTAGCAGCAAGATGCAAACACCTGAGCTCAACTCTCTCTGCCACGATTAGAGTGTATTATAACACACAGTTACAACAGCCAGAGACAAGCTAACACAAGAAGTAACTCGAACAAGATCCCAACTAAACCAAACACTTTCCACCACAATGGTGACTTCAAATGAATCAAATATCAACATTTAAACCTCTGTTAATTCTCAATAAGAGCTTATCTATATGTCTGACAGAAATAAAGTCAATCTAATGATTCCATGTTTGTGGAGATGTTTGATCCTCCTCTGCTGAGATCTTCAGAGATTGAATGTCTTTGATTTGCATCTGATTTTACCACATGCTCAATCGTCAGTTATTTCATTATTTCTTAAAGATTATTTTATTTTCCTGATTTTAGGACAAACACAGAGTCTGGAAATTGCATTGAAATAACACAAGTCTAAATCCTGAGAGTGTTGATTTGGTCCAGAAACAGTATAAATTATGCCTAAATGAACCTTAAATGATGTTGAAAATATGTCCACTGACCACTTTTGAACTAGTTTTTAACCTTGTACGGAGGTTCTTTGAACGTCTAAATCGGACGTACAGAAGACGCCAAAAAAAGACGTCATAAAAACTTTATTTGCTTAGCGGTTTTGGAAAATGAATTTTGGAAAGTTCCACTTTATGTCGTCTTTTTTTTTTTTTTTTTTTTAAGCTGTACATGTGGAAAGTGCAGTTTGATGAGAACATTGCATGTTGTTTACTTGATGTGCATATGCACCGATAGCTAAGTTAACAACACAGAGATATTTTAAGCAGTTTTACTCAACGCCTTCGGTTCCAACACACGATCGTGACCCTTTTTTGTTGGGACTGCATTATCCTTAAGAAATAAACGATGTGCAAATCCGGCGTCAAACTGGGCCTTGTTTGTAAAACAAGCATCTTCAAAATGCAGGGAACAAACAAAAACACTTGCACAACTCCGTTGATGCTCTGTAAAAATAAACTCCATCCACTGGTCCCTTAATACTGTTTTTTTTTTTTGGTAATCTGTGCAGGGTTGTCTTGCCCTGGCAACCAAAAACACACTTCTTTTGTGACTTTTCGCGACGCTCTCGCTCTGATCAGTGAATGCCTCTGCTCTCAGTGCTCTGCTATACGGGAGCGCGCGCTCTTCCGGCAGACGTGCCCTTAGGACCCATATAAGGAAATTCCGCTGCATCTAACGTCAAACAGACCCATACTCGAAAAAAAATGTTACGAAACTTGTGACAAACCGGAAGAGGTATTTTTGGAACAAAAATACTCCTTCAAATGTACAACTTAATTTTTGAAACTTTGTCCATGTTTAGCATGGGAATCCAACTCTTTAACAGTGTAAAAAACTCATGAAATAGTATGCATGAAATAGCATTTCACCCCCCTTTTAATATGTTCCTTTGTGTGTTTCATCGCTTAAAGTGGTCATATTATGTTGCTAAAAATAACAGTATTTTGTGTAATGAAATGTATTTTCATAATTTTCAACATAAACACATTATTGTTTCTCCTCTATGCCCCGCCTTCTGAAACGCATGTTCTTTACAAAGCTCATCACTCTGAAAAGTGAGGTGTGTTCTGATTGGCCAGCTATCAGGGGCATTGTGATTGCCCAAATGTTTCAAGTGTCTGACAGAAATGTTACGTCCCTCAACGTATACTGTTATGCGTGTCTTGGTCAGAACACCAGCATGACAGGACAAAACAAAACCCAGTATACAGAGACAGTTGTTGCGTCCAGTGAGGACATAACTACTTACCATAATGACTTATACTCTCTTTTACATGTTGCATTGTGTATTGTGCTGCGTAAACATAAAACCATATCTGCATTTGTGATCGGAGAAATTACAAAAAACAAGTGCTTCTCTACACTTCTCAAAACTCACGTTTGAGTCATCTGTGACAAATTCTTTACAAAATATGTGAGCGCCAGACTGTCCTTGCAAAGAGTGAGGAATGGCCAGCGACTTGAGTGAGGAACAGCTGGGGGCTTTAACAAGGAACATCCGGGGTGTGGCAACCATGACCCTGACGACCCTGGGTAGAATCTTCATCGACGGTGAATGCAAAAGTTGATATATTTCCTTAGCTACCGGCATATATCAGCTCTAGGCATAACGAAGTGGATATCGTGCTCTTTTGAGAGGCCAAACATAGCAGTTTGACTTTCACAATGAAACACACATTAAATGGTGGTGGCAGCAACAGCAAAAATCAAAGTTAAACCTTCTCTCTTTGCGTGACCATTCGGGAGGCATTATGCAAATCTTCCCACACAGTGACATAGATATATAGGGGCATCTATGAATGAGCCATTTCAGGGGGGCGTGGTTATATAAAGTTTTAACCTTTATAAAGAATATCTCTTTGGATTTGATGCTTTAGTCTTTGCAATGTTACAGATCTTCTTTATGCACCAAGAGCTTGTAACACTCCAAAGAGAAAGGAAATTTTTAAAACGTATCATATGACCCCTTTAAGTATTTCAAAGTATTCTAAAGTATCTAAAGAAATACATTACTGGTTACTTTTTAAAGCTTGTATTTTGTAATCTGTAGTGACATACATTTTAAAGGTATTCTTCCCAGCCCTGTTTATAGCCAGAGTGTTGCTAATGTCCAGACTGGCCTACAATAGCACATCATCACTGCAGTACTCTATAGTAGACTTCTGTAAGTATCTTTCTAAAACCATATAAACATGATTCAGAACATACAGTAGGTGTATCAGTTTTATAACAATGGGAGAATAGTGTACAGTTTCACCATGTTTGTAAAGCGTTATTGTTTGTAGTACTGCTTTAAATAACATATATTGTAAATATTAGACATACCTGTAATTCTTTATCAATAAAATGTATATATCTTACAAATGATAAAAAAACATAAAAACATAACTCTTTCCTCATTGGGACTGATGTGAAAGCACAGACATATTTAAATATTTACAAAAAAAAAAAAAAAACTCTATACTGAACAAACAAAGCCTGAGGATTTGAATGCTTTGAATGCCCCTGGCTGAAATGCAGATAAAACACAAGTATAGTCTAGTTTGTAAGTCAAAATAAAATTTAAGTCAAAATGTAAGTCAAAATAAAATGTGTCATTTATTTACACATGTACAAAGATGTGGTTTGATCTGCTGGGTAGAAAATCAGCTTGAGCAGGATGTTTGTGGTTGATGTCAGTTTGCGAGTATGTGTCATACAAACACACACAAACAAGTTTTTTTAGTTTTTTGTTTATTCAAGCTTACAGCCCATGAAAGTTGAAAAATCCATTTATCTTAAAATATTACAATATTTGCATTTGTGTTTCTTTAAATGACCAGCCCTACAGTATAAATTCAGGGTATCTCTTGTTCTTTGAAACGAAAATAATGGGGAAGACTACTGACTTAGCTACGGTCCAGAAGAGGATCATTGACACCCTCCACAAAGAGGTCTGAAAGGTCTAGCTGTTCACAGAGTGCTGTATCAAAGCATATTCAAATCAAAGCTGACGGAAGGAAGAAAATAGGCAGGAAAAGGTGTTCAAGCAAGCTTGAGAATACAGTCAAGCAAAGCCAATTCAACACTTCACAAGGTTCACAAGGAGTAGACTGAAGGTTGAGTCAGTGCGTCAAGAGTCACCACGCTCAGACGTCTTCAGGAAAAGAGCTAACAAGCCACTTCCGAAACAGAAACAACATCAGAAACATCTTACCTCTGCTAAGGAAAAAAAAACTGGACGGTTATTCAGTGGTCCAAAGTCCTCTTTTCAGATAAAAGAAAATTTTACATTTAATTTGGAAATCAAGGTCTCGAGGAAGACTGGAGAGTTTGGGGTGCCGTGGCATCTGCCGGTGCTGCTCCAGTGTGTTTTATCAAGTCCAAAGTCAGTGCAGCCGTCTACCAGGAGATTTTGGAGCACTTTATGCTTCCATCTGCTGATAATCTTTATGGAGATGCTTTTCTTTTCCAGCAGGACTTTAGCACCTGCCCACAGTGCAAAAACTAATTCCAAGTGGTTTGCTGCCCATGATATTACTGTGCTTGATAGGCCAGAATAACATTCCTGACCTGAAGCCCATATGAATATGGGATATTTTCAAGAGAAAGATGAGAAACAGTCGATCCAAGAATCCAGGCTCAATAGTGCCTCAGCAGTGCTACAAGCTGATCACTTCCACGCCACACTTCACTGAGGCTGGAGTTTGTGCTAAAGGAGCCCCGACCAAGTACTCAGTGCAGAAATTAACACACTTTATAGAACTTGAACTTTTCTGTTTTGCATATCCTTTTTTTTTTTTTTTTTTTTTTTTTTTTTTTTAGGAAATATTCTGATATTTTGAGATACATTTTCATGAGCTGTTAGCTTTAATCATCAAAACAACAACAACAACATTTTTTTACATGTTTTACTTTACATGTAATGAATCTAAAATATCTGAAAGTTTCACCTTTTGAAAACAATTTATAAAAGCAAAAAGTATATTACATTTATTTGAAATACACACACACATGCGCACACAGAGACATACACACACACACACACACACACATTAAATGCATGCATGGTTAGTTTACAATTATAATGAATTAACATTCTAGCTGCAAACTCTAAAAATAAAGATTTACAGGATTTTTCTAACATTTAATGTTTTATTTTATTTTATGTATTTGCATTTCAACAGAAGTCCAGAGGTACGTATCAGTAGATATAAGTGCCTTGGAGTCATTTCTAAACCATTTCAACTTCTAATTTAAGAAATTCTCTCTTGGAAGTTCAATAAGGCCCCCTAGTGGTCAAAACTGATTTATTTGTTATATGTCACTGTCCAGAAAGTCTTATGTATGGAAATTCTTATCATGTAGCCAATTTAAGTAAATTCTTTCTTCTCTGTCTAACACCAAACTAGAAAACAGACACAAGAAAGTGCTCAAACACGTCATAAATTATTTTTAGTACGTCTAACTTTGTATTAAAGTGAATTTAATAAAAACAAAATATCACGTTGTGTTGGGAAATGTTGAGAGTTCCGATGCCTTTCTCCATGTCTCCGCAGCACAGCAGTGTAGCATACATTGATCGGCATGCACATCACAGACAGACAGACTGCGACAGAAATTAAGCCATCCCTACCTCTCCAGCGGACATGAGTGGTGATGACAGTGACAAAAGTGGAAGTGAAATGATATACAGCCAGGTATGGTGCCCCATACTCAGAATTCGTGCTCTGCATTTAACCCATCCAAAGTGTGTACACACAGTAGTGAACACTCACACACCCACCACGAGCACACACCCGGAGCAGTGGGCAGCCATTTATCCCTAAGCGCCCGCGGAGCAGTTGGGGGTTTGGTGCCTTGCTCAAGGCCACCTCAGTCCAGTGGCGGTTCTGAGCGTTAGCACTCGTTAGCTTGTCATTAGTGTTTACTTTTCTCCTCTCGTCTCTCTCGCTCCAGTTTTTCACAAGTTCATCAAACAACCGCAGTAAGAATATTTCATCAAGCACGGTGAGTAATGGCTTCTCCTGCTATTGTTATCTGCACCTCTTGCCACATGTACAGTTTATCTATCTCTGTCGCTGATGAGGGATTCACGTGTGATAAATGCAGGGAAATAGTTAGGCTGACAGAGAAGATTTCAGGATTAGAGACACGCATCCAAACTTTAATTGAGGACAGTAAGAATGTTAGGACTCTAGATACGGCTTTGGATGCGTCTAGCTCAGAGACTCTTGTATATTGTCCGGTTCCAGCAGAGCCCCTGCAGCAGGGCAACTGGGTGACGGTGAGGCAGCATAGTCGTGGGTCAAAACACCGCTCTTCTGTTCCGATCAAAACATTAAACAGGTTCTCCCCACTCAGTGATGCACCCACTGAGAAACCTGATGAAAGTGCCCTAGTTATTGGTGATTCTATTGTACGGAACGTGAATATAGAGACACCAGCCACCATAGTCAAATGTTTACCGGGAGCCAGAGCGCCTGACATCTTGGCAAATTTAAAAGTGCAGGCAAATGCTAAATGTAAATACAGTAAGATTGTTATTCATGCCGGCGCTAATGATGTTCGACTTCGCCAGTCGGAGATCACTAAAAATAACTTTAAAGAGGTGTGTGAACTTGCAAGCACGATGTCAGACACTGTAATATGATCTGGTCCCCTCCCTGCTTACCGTGGTGACGAGATGCATAGCAGATTGTCATCACTCAATGGCTGGATGTCTAAGTGGTGCCTACAGCATAACATAGTTTTCATAGACAATTGGACGAGTTTTTGGGGCAGACCTGACCTGTTTAAAAGAGATGGTCTTCATCCCTCCTAGGGTGGCGCCACTATTCTCTCTAGAAATATGCCAAATAGTCTTAATGTTTATACTTGAATAACTGGGGCCAGGTCAGGAAGCAGACAGACTGGCTAAACCGACCGTCTGCTAGCATCACGTCACAGAGGTCAGTTAATTCTCAGCACATAGAGACTCTTTCACCTAGATCAATCAATCAATCACCTTTATTTATATAGTGCTTTAAACAAAATACATTGCGTCAAAGCACTGAACAACATTCATTTGGAAAACAGTGTGTCAATAATGCAAAATGATAGTTAAAGGCAGTTCATCATTGAATTCAGTTATGTCATCTCTGTTCAGTTTAAATAGTGTCTGTGCATTTATTTGCAATCAAGTCAATGATATCGCTGTAGATGAAGTGACCCCAACTAAGCAAGCCAGAGACGACAGCGGCAAGGAACCGAAACTCCATCGGTGACAGAATGGAGAAAAAAACCTTGGGAGAAACCAGGCTCAGTTGGGGGGCCAGTTCTCCTCTGACCAGACGAAACCAGTAGTTCAATTCCAGGCTGCAGCAAAGTCAGATTGTGCAGAAGAATCATCTGTTTCCTGTGGTCTTGTCCTGGTGCTCCTCTGAGACAAGGTCTTTGCAAGGGATCTGTATCTGGGCTCTAGTTGTCCTGGTCTCCGCTGTCTTTCAGGGCAGTAGAGGTCCTTTCTAGGTGCTGATCCACCATCTGGTCTAGATACGTACTGGATCCGGGTGACTGCAGTGATCCTCTGATCTGGATACAGACTGGATCTGGTGGCCACGGTGACCTCGGAGCAAGAGAAAAACAGACAAATATTAGCGTAGATGCCATTCTTCTAATGATGTAGAAAGTACGGTGTTATGTGAAGTGTTTCCGGTTTCCCTAATTAATGCAGCCTAAAAATCCTTTAACGGATTTGGATATTAAAAGCATATTAGTATGTTATGTGTATGCCAGGTTAAAGAGATGGGTCTTTAATCTAGATTTAAACTGCAAGAGTGTGTCTGCCTCCCGAACAATGTTAGGTAGGTTATTCCAGAGTTTAGGCGCCAAATAGGAAAAGGATCTGCCGCCCGCAGTTGATTTTGATATTCTAGGTATTATCAAATTGCCTGAGTTTTGAGAACGTAGCGGACGTAGAGGAGTATAATGTAAAAGGAGCTCATTCAAATACTGAGGTGCTAAACCATTCAGGGCTTTATAAGTAATAAGCAATATTTTAAAATCTATACGATGTTTGATAGGGAGCCAGTGCAGTGTGGACAGGACCGGGCTAATATGGTCATACTTCCTGGTTCTAGTAAGAACTCTTGCTGCTGCATTTTGGACTAGCTGTAGTTTGTTTACCAAGCGTGCAGAACAACCACCCAATAAAGCATTACAATAGTCTAACCTTGAAGTCATAAATGCATGGATTAACATTTCTGCATTTGACATTGAGAGCATAGGCCGTAATTTAGATATATTTTTGAGATGGAAAAATGCAGTTTTACAAATGCTAGAAACGTGGCTTTCTAAGGAAAGATTGCGATCAAGTAGCACACCTAGGTTCCTAACTGATGACGAAGAATTGACAGAGCAACCATCAAGTCTTAGACAGTGTTCTAGGTTATTACAAGCAGAGTTTTTAGGCCCTATGATTAACACCTCTGTTTTTTCTGAATTTAGCAGTAAGAAATTATTCGTCATCCAATTTTTTATATCGACTATGCATTCCATTAGTTTTTCAAATTGGTGTGTTTCACCGGGCTGCGAGGAAATATAGAGCTGAGTATCATCAGCATAACAGTGAAAGCTAACACCATGTTTCCTGATGATATCTCCCAAGGGTAACATATAAAGCGTAAAGAGTAGCGGCCCTAGTACTGAGCCTTGAGGTACTCCATACTGCACTTGTGATCGATATGATACATCTTCATTCACTGCTACGAACTGATGGCGATCATATAAGTACGATTTAAACCATGCTAATGCACTTCCACTGATGCCAACAAAGTGTTCAAGTCTATACAAAAGAATGTTGTGGTCAATTGTGTCAAACGCAGCACTAAGATCCAATAAAACTAATAGAGAGACACCCACGATCAGATGATAAGAGCAGATCATTTGTAACTCTAAGGAGAGCAGTCTCAGTACTATGATACGGTTTTTTATGAGAGGCTTAATAACAGCCAGTTTGAAGGTTTTGGGGACATATCCTAATGACAATGAGGAATTAATAATAGTCAGAAGAGGACCTATGACTTCTGGAATCACCTCTTTTAGGAGCTTAGATGTTATAGGGTCTAACATACATGTTGTTGGTTTAGATGATTTAACAAGTTTATACAATTCTTCCTCTCCTATAGTAGAGAATGAGTGGAACTGTTCCTCAGGGGGTCTATAGTGCACTGTCTGATGTGATACTGTAGCTGACGGCTGAATGGTTGCAATTTTATCTCTAATAGTATCGATTTTGGAAGTAAAGTAGTTCATAAAGTCATTACTGTTGTGGTGTTGGGAAATGTCAACACTTGTTGAGGCTTTATTTTTCGTTAATTTAGCCACTGTATTGAATAAATACCTGGGGTTATGTTTGTTTTCTTCTAAAAGAGAAGAAAAGTAATCAGATCTAGCAGTTTTTAATGCTTTTCTATAGGATATGCTACTTTCCCGCCAAGCAATACGAAATACCTCTAGTTTTGTTTTCCTCCAGCTACGCTCCATTTTTCGGGCTGCTCTCTTTAGGGTGCGAGTATGCTCATTATACCATGGTGTCAAACGGTTTTCCTTAACCTTCCTTAAGCGTAAAGGAGCAACTGTATTTAAAGTGCTAGAAAAGAGAGAGTCCATAGTTTCTGTTACGTCATCAAGTTGTTCTGAGGTTTTGGATATGCTAAGGAATTTGGATACATCAGGAAGATAACTTAAAAAGCAGTCTTTTGTGGTAGAAGTGATGGTTCTTCGATACTTGTAACAAGAAGTAGAATTTACAATTTTGGCTATATGAAGTTTACACAGAACTAAATAATGATCTGAGATATCATCACTTGGCTGAATAATTTCAACACTATCAACATCAATTCCATGTGACAGTATTAAATCTAGAGTATGATTTCGACAATGAGTAGGTCCTGAAACATGTTGTCTAACACCAATAGAGTTCAGAATGTCTATAAATGCTGATCCCAATGCATCTTTTTCATTATCGACATGGATGTTAAAATCACCAACTATTAAAACTTTATCTGCAGCCAGAACTAACTCGGATGTAAAATCACCAAACTCTTTAATAAAGTCTGTATGGTGCCCTGGTGGCCTGTATACAGTAGCCAGTACAAACATAACAGGGGATTTATCATTAACATTTGTTTCTCTGGATAATGTTATATGAAGCACCATTACTTCAAACGAGTTATACTTGAAGCCTGCCCTCTGAGAAATCCTGAAAATGTTGTTATAAATTGAAGCAACTCCTCCCCCTTTGCCTTTTAGACGCGGCTCATGTTTATAACAGTAATCTTGGGGGGTGGACTCATTTAAAATAATGTAATCATCACGTTTTAGCCAAGTTTCTGTCAAACAGAGCACATCTATATTATGATCAGTTATCATATTATTTACAAAAAGTGTTTTCGTAGAAATGGATCTGATATTCAATAAGCCAATCTTTATCATTTGTTTATCCATATTGCATTTGTTTTTTATTTGTTGAACCTCAATTAAATTGTTAACCTTAACTTGGTTTGGACGTTTTTTTGTATTTTCTAGTTCGGGGAACAGACACAGTCTCTATAGTGTGATATCTAGGTGAAAGAGTCTCTATGTGCTGAGAATTAGCTGACCTCTGTGACGGGAGGCAGCTAGCAGACGGTCGGTTTAGCCAGTCTGTCTGCTTCCTGACCTGGGCCCCAGTTAGTCAAGTATAAACACTAAGACTATGTGCCATATTTCTAGACAGAAGAGCAGCACCACCCCAGGAGGGATGAAGACCATCTCTTTTAAACAGGTCAGGTCTGCCCCAAAAGCTCGTCCAATTGTCTATATAACCTATGTTATTCTGTGGGCACCACTTAGAAATCCAACCATTGAGTGATGACAATCTGCTATGCATCTCGTCACCACGGTAAGCAGGGAGGGGACCAGAGCATATTACAGTGTCTGACATCGTGCTTGCAAGTTCACACACCTCTTTAAAGTTATTTTTAGTGATCTCCGACTGGCGAAGTCGAACATCATTAGCGCCGGCATGGATAACAATCTTACTGTATTTACGTTTAGCATTTGCCAGCACTTTTAAATTTGCCAAGATGTCAGGCGCTCTGGCTCCCTGTAAACATTTGACTATGGTGGCTGGTGTCTCTATATTCACGTTCCGTACAATAGAATCACCAATAACTAGAGCACTTTCATCAGGTTTCTCAGTGGGTGCATCACCGAGTGGGGAGAACCTGTTTAATGTTTTGATCGGAACAGAAGAGCGGTGTTTTGACCCACGACTACGCTGCCTCACCGTCACCCAGTTGCCCTGCTGCAGGGGCTCTGTTGCTGGAACCGGACAATGTACAGGAATCCCTGAGCTAGACGCATCCAAAGCTGAATCTAGAGCCCTAACATTCTTACTGTCCTCAATTAAAGTTTGGATGCGTGTCTCTAATTCTGAAATCTTTTCTGTCAGCCTAACTATTTCCCTGCATTTATCACATGTGAATCCCTCATCAGCGACAGAGATAGATAAACTGTACATATGACAAGAGGTGCAAATAACGATTGTAGGCGAAGCCATTACTCACCGTGCTTGATGAAATATTCTTACTGCGGTTGTTTGATGAACTTGTGAAAAACTGCAGCGTGAGAGAGGAGAGGAGAGGAGAAAAGAAAACGCTAATGACAAGCTAACGAGTGCTAACGCTTTGCAGGTGTACTGCAGTCACGGAAGAGCGAACGATCAAAGTTAATCTGATAAGATTGATCGATAATATCAGAAATATGGTGTGAATTAAGTTATATTTTACAACTTAAAAAACAAACAAACAAACAGACACTGATGGTAAGAAAAATTATAGAGAAAAAATATAAAATAAAAACAGCTACACGGAGCTATGATTAGCTACAGAAGGCCAAACAGGAAGTAGAGAAAACACTGTCCAACAGCGACACCAAGTGAGTCTCTGAGCAGATATCACACTATAGAGATATCACACTATAGAGACTGTGTCTGTTCCCCGAGCTAGAAAATACAAAAAACATCCAAACCAAGTTAAGGTTAACAATTTAATTGAGGTTTAACAAATAAAAAACAAATGCAATATGGATAAACAAATGATAAAGCTTGACTTATTGAATATCAGATCCATTTCTACGAAAACACTTTTTGTAAATAATATGATAACTGATCATAATATAGATGTGCTCTGTTTGACAGAAACTTGGCTAAAACCTGATGATTACATTATTTTAAATGAGTCCACCCCCCAAGATTACTGTTATAAACATGAGCCGCGTCTAAAAGGCAAAGGGGGAGGAGTTGCTTCAATTTATAACAACATTTTCAGGATTTCTCAGAGGGCAGGCTTCAAGTATAACTCGTTAGAAGTAATGGTGCTTCATTTAACATTATCCAGATGCAGCAAGGGAAAAGTGGTATGGCCCCTTTAAGAGCGTTTCTTCAGGGGGCGGAGTTGTGCACGTGATTAGATTACCGTGTGCTTTATAAGACCGGAAGAGCAGTTGTTTGTATGGGCTATAGGTTTTGCTTGCCGGTTGAGACTTCAAAGGTAATCAGTGTTGATACTTTCACTCATTTTGTATTTATTGCCCATGAAGTGACGTGCACATAGTAACATCTTTTAGGGGATTTCTGTTTGTGTTGTTTGTAGGCTGTTTCCCTTATGCTTGTGTATAGGCGCTGATTTTGAGTGAGAGGTAGGTCAGAATGACTCTAGTTTGAAGGTTGTAACCTGCTTTTAACCATTTTAGGCTGATTAGATCTCCCTGATGGTCGTGGGGCTGGTGGATGTACGTTAGTGTCTCTTGGAAGTTTTCTAGAGGGAGATTTGGTTTACCTGCGAGATTACAACATTCGCGGAAGAGCAAAAATACAAGATGTTTGGGGGGCCACCATCTATAAAGTGTTTAAAGCTCCCAGGGACAATGGATCAGTGTATTCAATTATGCCCCTTCAGGGCTCTGGTGCTGTGAAACATGTACACTATTGTCATCTGCGCCCTGCCCCTGTAGACTCGCCTCCTGCCTCACAGGTCCCATTGGTTGAACCAGGTCCTCTAAGGAGTGAGGAAGAGTCGGATGGAGAGTGGTGGATCGTTCCTCAGGTGGAGGTTAATAGATCGCTAGTGGTGGAAATTATGATTCTTTCTAGAGATTCGTTCATTTTCAGTTCGTTCACCAAAATGATTCGTTCAGAATCGTTCACTGATTCGTTCAGTGACCATTTCTTCGTATTACACAAAATAAGCCAGCAGATGGCAAAAAAAAGTGTATTATGTGTTATGTCTTAAGTCAACGAACGTATTCACTTGTTACAAAAACTGATCTGGCTTTATTAAAATGTGTTTATAATCGCATTCAATATATAAAGTCTAATTAAGTTGTTCAGATGAACAAAGCACAAGGTTTTCTTGCCTAATTAGCATTTTAATTGTTTGGTCAGACAGTTTGTATATTATATATTCACATTCATAAATCGGGGATTAAACGTGGAGTTGCTAAATATCAAAACGAGCGTATGTGCACAGTACAGTACCTATAACTGCGCTTTGCATTTTTGCGAGATTGACATGCTAATTGGCAGACTGACCCGGTTTACTCATTCATTTCGTTCACGAACGAGATAAGCTATGTAACAGTTAATTTCATTCACGAACGACATGTATCCGTTCATTCAGCTCGTTCACGAATGACATGTGTGCCAGTTCAGTTATTTCATTCACGAACGAGATTTACTAAACCATTCAACTTGTGCACGAACGACATGCGCTTTGCCGATTGAGAAACGTGATTGGTAAACGGTTTGCCAGAATATACCCTGACCATCAGGTCAGTTATTTCATTCACGAACGAGATGTATCATTCAACTCGTGCACGAACGACATTTGTGCCAGTTCAATCATTTCATTCACGACACGAACGAGATGTATCAGCTCATTCATGAACGACATGGGTACCAGTTCAGTCATTTCGTTCAGGAACGATAAGATCTCTAGATCTAGTTCAGACTCATATGAAACTCGTTCATTGAAGGGTGTATTCGTTCACTACATTCAACAAATCACATACTCTGTCACATCTCATACTCGAAGGCTATTGGCTCGAGGTTGAGTAATTCTTTGACCGGATTAAATGGTTGTTACCCGGTTCACTGAGCTGCGCATGCGCTGCTTATAGCGCCGCGCTGCTGTGGAGGGAGGAACTTCACTGAACGAGAAATATGAGTCAGTGGATTACGTGAACGAGAACGATTCGTTCACCCAAAAGATTCGTTCAAAAAGAACGATTCGTTCACGAACGACACATCACTATAGATCGCCCACTACTGGATCCTCCGACAGAGCCTCAGGCAGTTGAGGACCTGGGAAATGATTCAGTGGAGGTCTGTGAGGCCCCTAGTGCAACTGGGTTCCAACTTAGACGGAGCGTCCGGGAGACAGCAGGAAAGCATTCTAACGTCTACCATTTGCCAGTGGGAACTAGGGCATATGGGGCTGCAGTTTCTCCAGTCCCTGGGTCTAGTAATATGATGCAGGCTATTTTTAGACCCTGGATGTAGATATTTTGGTATTTTTATTTTCTTCCCTTTTTTCCATAGTCCCTTAAATCCTTTTGTTATCGTAGGGGTGCCGATACAGAGTGGGGGGTGGATTGTAGCAAGGGAAAAGTGGTATGGCCCCTTTAAGAGCGTTTCTTCAGGGGGCGGAGTTGTGCACGTGATTAGATTACCGTGTGCTTTATAAGACCGGAAGAGCAGTTGTTTGCATGGGCTATAGGCTTTGCTTGCCGGTTGAGACTTCAAAGGTAATCAGGTAATCACTCCTGTGGTGCTGCATGTACACTGTGTTGTGCACATTTATTTCTGTGCGCGTGTGTTTTCTTTATTTAGGCACGAGTACTGGTGAATGTCACAGGGGTGATAGTGTGGGCTCACGCCAACGGTCGGTCGGTCCTCCTCAAGTGTCCTCTAGTTTTTTTTTTTTTTTTTTCTTCTTTTGGGTTGGTTTTTGTTTCTTGAAGTTGGTGTTCTCTATTTTAACATTATAGCTCCAAGTGTGATTGCCCTGACTAAAAATTCAGGCCCATAATTGGGTGTGTCTTTTTTTTTTTTTTATATATATATATCATGTCTTGTCAATAAATTGTGGATTGTTATATTTGAGAAACGCGTCTCTGTTCCTTCTGTTGACAATGTACACAATGAACCGGTGTCTATAATTTAACTTAACTCTCCCTGAGAGAGATTCAGGGTGGCGTAGTCAGGCTATGTTGATTGGGCATTGTAATTTCCCATAGAATTTCTATTGCCCTCTCACGCTACACAGAGAAACAAATGTTAATGATAAATCCCCTGTTATGTTTGTACTGGCTACTGCATACAGGCCACCAATGCACGATACAGACTAGGGCTGGGCGATATATCTAACGATATGATCATGCGCATCTAATCAGTAAAGCTGCTTCCGTGATCACCGCTAAAATCGCCATCACATAATTGGAGTGGCATTTAATAAACAGCAGAGGTGTGACTTTCAAGTAACCAGCAAGTCTTCAAGTCATATCCAAGTCCTCAAAGGGTTAAAGTTAATGAGATAATTAAGTGACTAATTAAATGATGATTGTACATGTTGTATCCTGAATGCTCATATAAGGAAGACGGACCGCGGGGTAGCGTTTAGCAAAAAGCTTTACTTCAGGCTTGCATGAACAACCACAGAGCATAACAGCATGGCCAACTCTTCTTCAGCTATCTCTACACATCCCATTTTAACTACTGCACTGCTGTTGCCCCCTAGGGGAAAATTCTAATATAACAACAACTTTCCCCCATATACCACATTCTTCTCCCCTTAAGCTCTTACAACATACACTTCTTAAGACTTTTTTTTTTTTTTTTTTTTTTTTTAACACTCATAGTCCTTTTAAATAACGGGGCTTGGATACAGGTCTCGACGACCTTCGTACCACGGCAGTCACAGATTGTGACTGCGTTTGAGTAACTGGAGGTTGAATATCCAGCCCTGATGTTTTGGCCTCAGTGACACCCACAGTGTCTGCTTCTGGAACCAAACAGCTTTCCTCCAGAATGAAACTCTCTGGCGCTGCAAAAGCTGCAGCTGCCGATTCAGACAACGGCTGGTTCCCTGGTTCCATAGGTTCCATGATCTCTGGTTCTACCAAATCCTTGTCTTCCGAACTTGCTAATATCTGGTCAACGTGCCTGCGCACAATGTTACCATCTCCTAGCATTACCTTGTAGGAGACAGGACCTGTGATCTTGGCAATGAACCCAGGAATCCACTTAGGTCCATGACTAAAATTCTTCGTGATCACAGCGTCTCCTTCCTGGAAACTCCTCCCTAAACCTTGCTTGTCATGATGTTTCTTAGTGATGAACTTCTGCTGTTAACAATCAACATCACTGAAGTAAAGCGAAACACAAGAACCACAACTGAATTTAGCCACAGCCTTCAAAAAAAAAAAAAAAAAAAAAAAACTCTATGCCACCATAATTGTGGTCAGGGTTTGCTTTAGGTACTCTCTTGAGCCTTTTACTCATTCAAAGCAATTTGATTCAAAACAATTTCTATATTGTTTTCACAACAAACATGTATGCTTTGCTGAATCAAACCTTGTAATGACAGATGATCTTATGCTTTTTCTGCTTATAACTCATGTTGACTTGGACATCATGAGATAGTCTTCTTTGGATTGTTGACTGATATTCAGCTTTTACCAGAGTTGGGACTTTCAAGTCACAAGCAAGTCTTTAAGTCATATCCCAAGTCCTCAAAGGGTTAAAGTTAATGAGATAATTATTAAATGACGATTGTGCATTAATGATGAACACCTGCTGTTCTTGAGAATTACAGCGGATCAGATGTTGATGTTTTATTGGTTAAAGTGATGCAACCATAATGGAGATCAGCGTGTGCTTTAGTGGGGCTCTTGACCCTTGACTGTCACGTTAGATCTCTTTATGTAGCTTTGCATGAGGTGCTGTAAAGCAGAGAGAAGAAATTAATCTGTAGGTGATAGGTGGTCAGATTACAATCAAATTAACATTAGCTCTATTTAAGTTTAGCATAATCAACCCAGTAAAACTACACTATGGAAAAAAAAAAAAAAAGTAAGTGATTTTTAAATCTACTAAGTGCATACAAAATTTGAAAAACTATACTCTGTAGACACACACAGACATCAAGAACCAGCATATGACTCTCAACAGTGGTGACAATCAACAAAATGTTGCATGCTGGGTAAAACCTTAGTAAAAAAAACCCGTAATCTACAGCAGTATGAAAAATTGTCACCACTGTTGAGGATCGTGTGATAAGTGTGTTTGTCTAAAAACCTGAACTGATTGTCTTCTTTTGTGTCTTTCAACATTTTTAACTTCAGTTCGGTAATAGCTGAGTGTCAGTCTACTATCCAAAGATAAACACAATTTCATGATGTTCAGTCATCATGAGTTATAAGCAGAAAAAGCATAAGATCATCTGTTACTGCAAGGTTCGACATGTTTTGTTTTGAATCAAATTGGTTTGAATTAGTAAAAGGGTCAAGAGACTACCTAAAGCAAACCTTGACCACAATTATGGTGGCATAGTGTTTTTTTTTTTCAGTTGAAGGCTGTGGCTAAATTCAGTTGTAGTTCTTGTGTTTCTCTTTACTTCAGTGATGTTGATTGTTAACAGCAGATGTTCATCACTAATGCACAATCATCATTTAATTAGTCACTTAATTATCTCTTTTGCTTTAACCCTTTGAGGACTTGGATATGACTTGAAGACTTGCTTGTGACTTGAAAGTCCCACCTCTGATAGACAGAGCCGTAGATTGCTGACAAGCCACGCCATATCGCGTTCATTATCGAAGGCGATTCATCTGCGATAATGAACGCTATATGGCGTGGCTTGTCAGTGATCTACGGCTCTGTCTATTAAATGCCACTCCAATTATAAGCAGGTGATGGAGATTTTAGCGGTGATCACGGAAGCAGCTTTACTGATTAGATGCGCATGATCATATCGTTAGATATATCGCCCAGCCCTAATACAGACTTTATTAAAGAGTTTGGTGATTTTTACATCCGAGTTCTGGCTGCAGATAAAGTTTTAATAGTTGGTGATTTTAATATCCATGTCGATAATGAAAAAGATGCATTGGGATCAGCACTTATAGACATTCTGAACTCTATTGGTGTTAGACAACACATTTCAGGACCTACTCATTGTCGAAATCATACTCTAGATTTAATACTGTCACATGGAATTGATGTTGATTAGTGTTGAAATTATTCAGCCAAGTGATGATATCTCAGATCATTATTTAGTTCTGTGCAAACTTCATATAGCCAAAATTGTAAATTCTACTTCTTGTTACAAGTATGGAAGAACCATCACTTCTACAACAAAGACTGCTTTTTAAGTTACCTTCCTGATGTATCCAAATTCCTTAGCATATCCAAAACCTCAGAAAAACTTGATGTAACAGAAACTATGGACTCTCTCTTTTCTAGCACTTTAAATACAGTTGCTCCTTTACGCTTAAGGAAGGTTAAGGAAAACAGTTTGACACCATGGTATAATGAACATACTCGCACCCTAAAGAAAGGCAGCCCGAAAAAAAGAAAAGAAAAAAAAAATGGAGCGCAGCTGGGGGAAAACAGAACTAGAGTTATTTCGTATTGCTTGGCGGGAAAGTAACATATCCTACACTGTAAAACCCGTTTGAGTAAACAGATTGCCTTGATTTAAACCCTGTAAGTTTTAAAACTTTGCATTCAGGTAATTAAGTGATTAACTAAGTGCTGATTGAGAATTAGTGATGAACAGCTGCTGTTAGCAAACAGAATCACTGAAGAAAGAGAAACACAAGAACTACTACAACTGACTTCAGACACAGCCTTAGATGAAATCAACTGAAATAAAATACATGAAATCTCTCAAGATCTGATTAAACAACCCACAAACAGCATCAGCAGCTCCACTTATTAATAACCAGACTGACTTTATTTCTGTCAGACGTCTACAGAAGATCTTATTGAGAATGAACTAAGGTTTAGATGTTGATTTATTGTTTCATTTGAAGTAACCATGTTAGAGATCAGTGTTTGCTTTAGTTGGGCTCTTGACCCTTGACTTCTGTCTTTGTCTTTTCTCTGGCTGTTATAACCATGTGTTTCTAAAACACATTTGTTGTAACTCAAAAGCCTAGAAAAAGTGCCATCAGGTGTTACCCTGTACCTAGGTGAAGGTTGTTATACTTCAAATAAGTGATGATAATCCATACGGAGGTTAATCTTTGATGAAATAGGTGTTGTGTAATTTGATTGATTATAATAAAAGTGATTCTAAGAGCCAGTGGCTTCTGTGATAATAAGTTAATACAAAGACTTTCGAAACAGTGTGGTCTTCTACAGCGTTAAACAGTCACACAAAGACATCAATAATCAGAATATGAACCTCAACCATGGTGACCATAAAAAAACAAAAAAATCCTGCTGAGCATGCTGGGAGCTAAGGATGAGTTTTGTACTACAATAGTACCCAGCATGCATTGCAGCATGTTTTTTTCGTCACCGTTGTAGAGGTTCATATTCTGATTATTGATGTCTGTGTTTGACCAACTGGCATAAAAGAAAAAAAATGTGTATGTACAAAAGTTTAGAAAGTCATTTTTATATTAACTGATTATCACCGAATCACTGGCTCTTAGCTTCAATTTTACTAGAACCACTTCAACTAATTACACAACACCTACTTCATCAGAGAATAGACTCCATACAGATCAATAATTGATGATTCTCATCACTGATATAACATATAAAAACTTACTCCTAGGTACAGGTTTGCACCCGATGATATTTCTTTGGGCTATTGAGTTACAACAAATGTTTTAGAAACACACGGTTATAACAGCCAGAGAAAAGACTAAGGCTGAAATCAAGGGTCAAGAGCCCAACTAAAGCAAACAGTGATCTCTATGGTCTATGGTCTATGGCCATCTACATGGTTACTTCAAATGAAACAATAAATCAACATCTAAACCTTAGTTCATTCTCAATAAGATCTTCTGTAGACGTCTGACAGAAATAAAGTCAGTCTGGTTATTAATAAGTGGAGCTGGTGATGCTGTTTGTGGGTTGTTTAATCAGATCTTGAGAGATTTCATGTATTTTATTTCAGTTGATTTCATCTAAATCTGTGTCTGAAGTCAGTTGTAGTAGTTCTTGTATTTCTCTTTTCTTCAGTGATTCTGTTTGTTAACAGCAGCTGTTCATCACTTATTCTCAATCAGCACTTAGTTAATCACTTAATTACTTAATTGCAATGTATAGCTTCTTTTCTGATCTCAACTGAATTAAGTAAAGAGTACTTATAACTGTTAGTTTTAAAACTTAAATGGTTTAAGGCAATCGGTTTCCTCAAATGGTTTGAGTTAACAAAACGTGTCAGGTTTTAGTAAGGCTCTGTCTGAAGTCAGTTGTAGTTCCTTTCTCTCTTTTCTTCATTAATTCTGTTTGTTAACAGCAGGTGTTCATCACTAATGCTCAATTATCAATCAATTAATCACTTAATTATTTAATTGCAATGTAAATCTTCTTTCAGTGAACTCAACTGAATTAAGTTCAGAGTACTTAAATGGTTTAAGGCAATCGGTTTCCTCAAACGGTTTGGGTAAACCTAATTTGTCTGGTTTTTAAGGATATCTGTTTACTCAAATGGTTTGAGTTGAGTTACTTGTCGGGTTTTACAGTGATATAGAAAAGCATTAAAAACTGCTAGATCTGATTACTTTTCTTATCTTTTAGAAGAAAACAAACATAACCCCAGGTATTTATTCAATACAGTGGCTAAATTAACGAAAAATAAAGCCTCAACAAGTGTTGACATTTCCCAACACCACAGCAGTAATGACTTTATGAAATACTTTACTTCTAAAATCGATACTATTAGAGATAAAATTGCAACCATTCAGCCGTCAGCTACAGTATCACATCAGACAGTGCACTATAGATTCCCTGAGGGTCCGTGTACGTTTTGATAGTTTGTTTTCCAATTTGAAATGAAATAAGCAGAAACGAGAAAACGGCCCCTATATTCGTTTTTTCGTTTTTTCGAAAAAAACGAAAAACGAGATTTCGGCTTGATTTTTCGTTTTTTAGTTCAGAGGCATAAAACGAATAAATGACTTCAAAATTCGTTTTCCACATGTGGGCGGTCCTGAGACGCCCCCTTCCGCCGATTGGTCAAGCAAATCTGAGCATGTGACGTCATCAGTTGTCGCTCAGGTCTGTTCAACAGAATAATAGTCCTCTAACGTTACTATGGCTACCTATTCTTAAACTGTGCAGGGCAGGTCCTGTTGGGCTTTCTTCTTTTTTACTGAAAATGACCCGCGAGTATGATTGACAGGACGATAGCGGAGACAATTAAAAGCGCAATATAACGTCTGTTAACAAAAAAAAAAAAAAAAAAAAAATAAATAAATAAATATATATAAATATATATATATATATAAATAAATATATATATATATATATATATATATATATATATATATATATATATATATATATATATATATATATATATATATATATATATATATATATAAGTGACTTTGTGTTTAATCAAATAATTGTGAACCACAAACCGAGCCTTCGTTTTAGGGCGATTTCCAAATATATTTTATTTTTTTTATATAATATGGGTATTTTATGTCACCCGTCTTATTAGTTTAATTATAGTAGGCTATACGCAATTTTTTTTTTAAATTATTGTACTATTTTACTGTTGTTTTTTAATTAACAATATATCATAACAACTTAAAAAGATCAAAATCTGCAGAAGACATTAACAAATAACATTGGTGTTGTCATAAGGCAAAATAGACAAAACACATCTGCTTTTCCTCTAGATCACTTTACAGTGTGATGGAAATAAACTTTTCTTAAAGCGTGTTGTATATCACCACAGCTTAATTGGCACCCATCTATATGTGTTGTATACTGTAATAGACAATTGTCCTGCAAAATGATGAGGTTTGGTAAAAAAGAAAAAAAAAACATTGCGAGCAAATGTCGAATTGTGTTTTGAAATTTAAATCAACAACGTAAGAGGCTTCAGGCTGTCTGATGAACTCTGTATGAACAAACACCCAGCTTTGCAGTATAGGTGGCACAGAAACAGCATCTGACCTGGCTTTAGATGTACTTTACACACTGTCTATTGCAGCTCAAAGGAGGCACTGTGAATTTACATTGCAATTTCATTCTAAGAGGCTATTAAATGTGAAGTGACAACATGAAACACTACTTTTAATATATAAAAATATGACAGTTCACTCGATGGCGCCGCGAATGGCTGCTTCAGTGCTTGGCTCTCCAGTGTTTGTGCTGTTTTTGTTCGTTTTTCCTGTTTTTTGTTTAACAAACACGATCAGTTTCACCAGGGATGAACTGCTGAACATTCGGCAGAACACACCACAAGATCTTTTACCGGATTTTAATTATTCAGACATTTTTTTTTTACTGAACGTTGTTATCGGAGGAGCGGCGGCGCTGATCAAACGCTTCAGGACGCGCAGACGGGGGAAGTGAGCGGGAGCGCTCGTCAGACTCAGGAAGCGCGGATTTCGAACGCCGTTGCCTAGCATCCATCTCGCAAATCTCCGCTCTCTACCCAACAAAACAGACAAACTCCTTCTGCTCTCTCGGACAAATAAGGATTTCTCTCACTCTGCTGCTCTGTGTTTCACGGAAACCTGGCTGAATGAAGCCATACCGGACAGCACGCTTCATCTGCCGGGCTTTCAGCTGTTCAGAGCGGATCGCGAATCAGAATCAACTGGGAAATCGTGCGGTGGCGGGACATGCTTTTACATCAATAACGGTGGTGTACAGATGTAACTGTGTTAAAGAAGATGTGGCTGTCCTGATCTAGAAATGCAGTTTGTCAACTGCAAGCCGTTCTATTCGCCGCGGGAGTTTCATTCGTTCATTCTGGTCAGTGTTTACATACATCCGCAAGCGCATGTGGGCTCAGCTTTACAGAAACTCGCTGATCAGATCACAGACACAGAACAACAACACCCAGACTCTGTTTTAATCATTCTTGGGGACTTTAACAAAGCCAATCTCTCCCGTGAACTGCCAAAATACAGACAGCATGTTACATGTCCCACCAGAGACAGTAATATATTGGATCACTGCTACACCCACAATAAAGGATGCATATCACTCTGTTCCCACGAGCAGCTTTGGGACATTCTGATCACTGTCTGGTTCATCTTATACCATCCTACAAGCAAAAACTTAAATCTGCTAAACCTGTAGTAAGGACTGTGAAGAGATGGACCAGCGAAACAGAGCAGGATTTACAATCTTGTTTTGACCTCACTGATTGGAGTGTTTTTGAAGCTGCTTACCACCGATCTGGACGAACTCACAGAGACTGTAACATCATATATCAGTTTCTGTGAGGATGTATGCATTCCTACCAGGACTTATTTAACATTCAACAATGATAAGCCATGGTTTACAGTAAAACTCAGACATGTTCGTCAGGCCAAAGAGGATGCCTACAGAAATGGGGACAGGGTCTTGTACAATCAGGCCAGGAACACACTGAACAAAGAGATCAAAGCGGCTAAAAAGACCTACGCTAAAAAGTTGGAAGACCAGTTTTCTTCCAACGACTCAACTTCAGTGTGGAGAGGTCTAAGAGCCATCACGAACTACAAGACACATCCCCC
>NC_039264.1:33474468-33544468 GCF_003368295.1 Carassius auratus
TCATCCAAAATACGAAAAATTTCAACATTCATCTTTTTGTTGCTATCCCTCTGCTGACAGCAAAAATTTGTACTACGAAACTGCTGTATTAACTAACGTGAAGCGATTTGTGAAGCTAGGTCTAACGTGACTTTAGTTACAGATTGGCGTGAAATCGTCCTCTCACAACAACCACGCTATCTTAAAAAAGCCCAACATCACGCTAAGGTTGCTTTCAAGTAAGCAAAACAATGCTTTGAAAACATCTGTTTCGCTGGAAGGGCAAGGAGTAGCAACAGGACAATAGCACAGAGACTTGACAGGTCTGATGGAGGGGCTAACGGGATATTTTACAGGAAAAAATACTAAAACGGGAAGACAATGGGAAAACAGCTCAAATACGTGAGAACCCCGGAAATGGGAGGGTTAACTACACTTCTGAAACACAGTAAAAGTCCATGTGTGAAGGGTTGTTTAGCACTAACAGTTACTAAACTAGGCAGCTAGAAACACAGCTTACCTTTGTCCGGAATACTGTATAGTGTTTGTCGGCTTTATGATTTGCAACTCCTGAACCCATCCATTTGTGAACTGTACATGAGACTTCAATGACTTGTAGCTTCAGAGCTATTGTGAAGTGTAGGCGCTCACAAAACAAACAAGGTAGCCGAAGATATCTGTAATATCTGAATATATCTGGAATGCAAAAGTATGGCAGCAAGTCTCCGTTGGTGCTCCACTATTTGTTGGGAATTTGATATGGATCCAAACCGTTAATAGTGCAGATTTTGTCCACATACCGGTCCCTGGCATCCCTATTTAGCATATCCCTATAAATCCCACAACCTTTTCGCGATTTTAACATATTTTTTTTCTTTCTTCCCAACTCTGTTTCTTCTCGTTCAACTTGCTGTATGTTTACATTCGCGAGGCTAGCAACAGGGCCGCCACGTCCCAGAATGCAACTTGGCGCCCAAGCCCTATAAGTGTGTCCTGTTCCAAAGCGTAGTAAGTTGAGAAGAGTATGACAAGTCCAAGGATGGTCTACTATTTCAGGTCGATTTTTGAAGTGTGGATCTGTCCACAATACAGTGGCTAAAATTACCCACAATCCATTGTGCTTTGGCGAAGGATTCGGTCCAGAACAAACATGAATAAATGTGTTAGAAAAACTACAAACGTGGCGGATAAAGGCAAAGTTAAAAGGTAAAAAACAGTATTATTTAGAGATGTTTAAGATATATACTGTGCTAAATTTCCTTCACATTCTACCTTATTTTATTTATTCTCAGGGAGGTAAGGTAAGTCAAATCTGTTCTATCTCATAAGCGTCTGAGTTCATCTTCACAAAACCTTCTCCGTGGTCTGTTCTTAGCTATAAATCAATGCCATCAATGTTATATACTACTGTGTCAGTATTAAATAAAGTATAAATGTAAGTAGTTTGCTCAAGGCAATATCAGCGATGGTTCAGGAGCCGGAGAGCTCTTCAGGTCTGGAAGCAGCATCTGATTTGATCATCACTTCAGTCTTTTATAGACAGCAGGTGGATCCAGTGTCTTCTGACATCACACTGGAAATCCCCTCACAAGTGCTTTATAAAAGGCCTTGTATCTTCTCTTTTTTCTTCTTCTGGATTCTCTGCTCTGCTGTCTTTTACACTTGATCTGAAACACAAGCGCTGAGGTAATTTAGGTAATCAGGTAAGTTATCTTCCTGATGTATCCGAATTCCTTACCATATCCAAATCCTCAGAACAACTTGATGATGTAACAGAAACTATGGACTCTCTCTTTTCTAGCACTTTAAATACAGTTGCTCCTTTACGCTTAAGAAAGGTTAAGGAAAACAGTTTGACACCATGGTATAATGAGCATACTCGCACCCTAAAGAGAGCAGCCCGAAAAATGGAGCGCAGCTGGAGGAAAACAAAAGTAGAGGTATTTCGTATTGCTTGGCGCGAAAGTAGCATATCCTACAGAAAAGCATTAAAAAACTGCTAGATCTGATTACTTTTCTTCTCTTTTAGAAGAAAACAACATAACCCCAGGTATTTATTCAATACAGTGGCTAAATTAACGAAAAATAAAGCCTCAACAAGTGTTGACATTTCCCAACACCACAGCAGTAATGACTTTATGAACTACTTTACTTCTAAAATCGATACTATTAGAGATAAAAATTGCAAACCATTCAGCCGTCAGCTACAGTATCAAAGTCAGTGCACTATAGACCCCCTGAGGGAACAGTTCCACTCATTATCTACTATAGGAGAGGAAGAATTGGTATAAACTTGTTAAATCATCTAAACTTACAACATGTATGTTAGACCCTATACCATCTAAGCTCTTAAAAGAGGTGCTTCCAGAAGTCATAGGTCCTCTTCTGACTATTATTAATTCCTCATTGTCATTAGGATATGTCCCCAAAACCTTCAAACTGGCTGTTATTAAGGCCTCTCATAAAAAAGCCACAACTTGACCCAGAGAACTAGTTAATTATAGACCAATCTCGAATCTCCCTTTTCTGTCCAAGATACTAGAAAAGGTGGTATCCTCACAATTTATATTCCTTCTTAGAGAAAAATGGTATATGTGAGGATTTCCAGTCAGGATTTAGACCGTATCATAATACTGAAACTGCTCTCCTTAGAGTTACAAATGATCTGCTCTTATCACTGATCGTGGGTGTTATCTCTCTATTAGTTTTATTGGATCTTAGTGCTGCGTTTGACACAATTGACCACAACATTCTTTTGCATAGACTTGAACACTTTGTTGGCATCAGTGGAAGTGCATTAGCATGGTTTAAATCGTACTTATATAACCGCCATCAGTTCGTAGCAGTGAATGAAGATGTATCATATCGATCACAAGTGCAGTATGGAGTACTCAAGGCTCAGTTCTAGGGCCGCTACTCTTCACGCTTTATATGTTACCCTTGGGAGATATCATCAGGAAACATGGTGTTAGCTTTCACTGTTATGCTGATGATACGCAGCTCTATATTTCCTCGCAGCCCGGTGAAACACACAAATTTGAAAAACTAATGGAATGCGTAGTCGATATAAAAAATTGGATGACGAGTAATTTCTTACTGCTAAATTCAGAAAAAACAGAGGTGTTAATCATAGGGCCTAAAAACTCTACTTGTAATAACCTAGAACACTGTCTAAGACTTGATGGTTGCTCTGTCAATTCTTCGTCATCAGTTAGGAACCTAGGTGTGCTACTTGATCGCAATCTTTCCTTAGAAAGCCACGTTTCTAGCATTTGTAAAACTGCATTTTTTCCATCTCAAAAATAAATCTAAATTACGGGCCTATGCTCTCAATGTCAAATGCAGAAATGTTAATCCATGCATTTATGACTTCAAGGTTAGACTATTGTAATGCTTTATTGGGTGGTTTTTCTGCACGCTTGGTAAACAAACTACAGCTAGTCCAAAATGCAGCAGCAAGAGTTCTTACTAGAACCAGGAAGTATGACCATATTAGCCCGGTCCTGTCCACACTGCACTGGCTCCCTATCAAACATCGTATAGATTTTAAAATATTGCTTATTACTTATAAAGCCCTGAATGGTTTAGCACCTCAGTATTTGAATGAGCTCCTTTTACATTATACTCCTCTACGTCCGCTACGTTCTCAAAACTCAGGCAATTTGATAATACCTAGAATATCAAAATCAACTGCGGGCGGCAGATCCTTTTCCTATTTGGCGCCTAAACTCTGGAATAACCTACCTAACATTGTTCGGGAGGCAGACACACTCTTGCAGTTTAAATCTAGATTAAAGACCCATCTCTTTAACCTGGCATACACATAACATACTAATATGCTTTTAATATCCAAATCCGTTAAAGGATTTTTAGGCTGCATTAATTAGGTAAACTGGAACCGGAACACTTCACATAACACCGTACTTTCTACATCATTAGAAGAATGGCATCTACGCTAATATTTGTCTGTTTCTCTCTTGTTCCGAGGTCACCGTGGCCACCAGATCCAGTCTGTGTCCAGATCAGAGGGTCACTGCAGTCACCCGGATCCAGTACGTATCCAGACCAGATGGTGGATCAGCACCTAGAAAGGACCTCTACTGCCCTGAAAGACAGCGGAGACCAGGACAACTAGAGCCCAGATACAGATCCCCTGTAAAGACCTTGTCTCAGAGGAGCACCAGGACAAGACCACAGGAAACAGATGATTCTTCTGCACAATCTGACTTTGCTGGCAGTCTGGAATTGAACTACTGGTTTCATCTGGTCAGAGGAGAACTGGCCCCCCAACTCAGCCTGGTTTCTCCCAAGGTTTTTTTCTCCATTCTGTCACCGATGGAGTTTCGGTTCCTTGCCGCTTTCGCCTCTGGCTTGCTTAGTTGGGGTCACTTCATCTACAGCGATATCATTGACTTGATTGCAAATAAAAACAGACACTATTTCAACTGAACAGAGATGACATAACTGAATTCAATGATGAACTGCCTTTAACTATCATTTTGCATTATTGAGACACTGCTTTCCAAATGAATGTTGTTCAGTGCTTTGGCGCAATGTATTTTGTTTAAAGCACTATATAAATAAAGGTAATGTGCAGCTTCTTTTCTCTTCAGTGCTCTCACTAATACATGTGTCCTCTCTATGTGCTCTTGGTTATACATCTTATAAACCTTTTCTTAAGAAATGAAATAAAACGGACCACGAGCTGACTCTCCCCTGTCTCTTATTCCCTCACTCCCATATATGTCTGTGCTTTTCTGTCCTTGGTCGAGAGTAGATTGATTAGTTATTGCTCGTGTTCTGTGTCTGAGGACAAGCATCGTTGTCTTGCCCTCTGTTCAGTCGTGCTTCAGGACTCGTAGTACAGAGATCCGGCAGCTCGAGTGGTCCACAGACACGGCCTGCCAGCTCTGAAGTCTCCACTCACCTGAGCAGCATTCAGCTATCGTTTATGTTATTCTGTGTTTTGTGATGAGAATAAAGGATCTCCTTTCTCACCACTCTACATCTGAGTCCTCTATCAATCCCAGGCTGTGACACCAGGAAATAAACAAGATATAATACACCCTTAGACATAATATTTTACGTAAATACTTTAAACAATCAGGCAGGGTGGTTGTATTCTCATGCATATTACCCAACTATATATATATATATATATATATATATATATATATATATATATATACATATACAAACCCGATTTCAAAAAAGTTGGGACACTGTACAAATAGTGAATAAAACAGAATGCAATGATGTGGAAGTTTCAAATTTCAATATTTTATTCAGAATACAACATAGATGACATATCAAATGTTTAAACTGAGAACATGTATAATTTTAAGGGAAGAATAAGCTGATTTTAAATTTCATGGTATCAACACATCTTAAAAAAGTTGGGACAAGGCCATGTTTACCACTGTGTGGTAAACCATCTGCTCTTCTTTTTATAACAGTCTGCAAACGTCTGGGGACTGAGGAAACAAGTGTCTCAAGTTTAGGAATAGGAATGTTGTCCCATTCTTGTCTAATACAGGCTTCTAGTTGCTCAACTGTCTTAGGTCTTATTTGTCTCATCTTCCTCTTTATGATGCACCAAATGTTTTCTATGGGTGAAAGATTTGGACTGTAGGCTGGTCATTTCAGTATCCGGATCCTTCTTCTACACAGCCATGATTTTGTAATTGATGCAGTATGTGGTCTGGCATTGTCATGTTGGAAAATGCAAGTAGGGCTGCAGGATTTTGGATAAATTGTGAATTACGATTTTTTTGGTCTCATATAGAGATCATGATTCCCCTACGATTCTTTTTTATTATTATTATTATTATTACTATTATTACTATCACAAGTTTATAAATTAATACTTTTATTTTGCAAGGATTCTTTAAATTGATCAAGTGTGACAAAGACATTTATAACAAAATATTTCAGTAACACTTTAGAGTAGGTAACAGCTATTAGTTGCTTATTAGCATGCATATTACTAGAATATTAGCCATTAGTGTTAGTGTTAATTAAGAACATATTAATGTCTTATTCTACTTGACCTTATTCTGCATCCCTAATCGTAACCAATACCTAAACCTAACAACTACCTTACTAACTATTAATGAGCAGCAAATTAAGAATTTATTGAGAGAAATGTCGTAGTTAAAACTTAACAAGTGTTACCAATATTTATTTAATTATATTTCACATAAATTTTGTTCTTCTGAACTTTATATCAAAGAAACCTGAAAACCTGTTTTCAACTTAATAATAATAAATGTTTTTTTTTTTTAACAGCAAATCAGGATATTAAAATTATTTCTGAAGATCATGTGACTGAAGAAATGATGCAGTCAATTTTACAGTTTTTGCTGTACTTTGGATCAAATAAATGTAGGTTTGGTGAGCAGAAGAGACTTTAAAAAACATTACACATCTTATATTTCAAAAACTTTTGAAGGTAGTGTATATATAATATATTTAAAACCCCAGTTTTTTATATTAGGAGGATGAAAAAGTTGTTTGAATCACTGATTCAACGACTCACTCATAAACCTACTTCCCTTGTTTCATTACTGGATGAATCAGCGTTTTTGAACAATTCTCTTGAATGAAAACTTCATTCATTGACAAATACATTTTTAAGACACTTGTGCAATCGACACAAGCATTATTTGAAGTGCAGTACTTTCAAAAGGGGATTTGCTCTATTTTGATTGCTGCCATATAGACATCAATGTTTATATCTGAACTATAAAGTTCCCAGTATTTCTGTGGTAATATGAATAACTGTAAGACTGAAATAATACTGTGTAGTTGAAAAGACAGTTTGTGAAGATGTTTCTTAACCAAACATGCTAACTGCTCTCTCTGTGTCAGCGGCAGTGCGAGCACGGATCTGAATGATCCGATAAGACTTTGTCAAAAGAGTTTTAGCCGGTAACGTTGAATGGCACGGTGGATTGTGTTCACAGACAATGTTTTCTATAAGTATTTCTGAGCCCATGTTGTGATCTCCATTACAGTAGCGTTGCTGTATGTGATGCAGTGTCATCTAAGAGCTGAAGATCATGGGCATCCAGTATGGTTTTCCAGCCTTGACCCTTACGCACAGAGATTGTTCCAGATTCTCTGAATCTTTGGATGATATTATGCACTGTAGATGATGCATATACTATGTCCAAAAAAGAGGGCAAATACATCAGTAACTTCATAAATGCATAATTAAAATAAGAACTATGTCTCAAAAAGATAGATTTTACTCCATTTATTTTTGTCTTAGAATATCTTTATTGTTAGCTGCTGTTGTTTTTGTCATTTATTCACATTAAGTCTGAAGCTTTGACCTGCACTTGTTATCAGACTCGGAAGACAGGAACAGGTTTGTTTCCTTTTGTAAAGTGAATGGGGAATATATAAAGTTTGTTATGTGATACTTAATTTTGACATGCAACATTAATTGTTCACTTTAGTTCATTTATGAATGTATTTGTCAGTTGAGTCTCTCTTTCTCACTCCCTGCTGCTCTTTATTCAGCACTTCTTGGCTGAAAGTGCAGTGAGTGTTTTCTGAAGAGGGTCTTCCAGCAGCCGAACAGATCTCGCAGGACCATTTCTGCCCAAGAGCTGGCTGTTCTGGAGACCACCCTAACAGGAAAATCTGTGAGAGGGCCCCCCAAAAACCAGCTGGATGTTGAAAAAGTTCAGGCCATAACAGGTCTGCAATTTTGAGTTAATTTTGTGTCTGGAAAATTGTTAATTATACAGTAGCAGGATTGCATGGGGGGGGGGGGGGGCTGAATATAGTTACCAATTTCATGTTTTGATTTTGAAGCTTGCGATTTAGTTCAAATTATGATTGAGTTGTATATAAATTAATTGGAATATTTATTTTGGACAGCAATGAAAAGTTTTGTAAAGAATTTAAGAGAGACTAAATATAGTGTATTCCTGTCAAGCAAAGCTGTATTTTCAGCATCATTCCTCCAGTATTCAGTGTCACATGATCTTCAGAAATCAGAATAATATGCTGTTCTTTTTAACTTTTTATTTCTCAAATAATCCTGAAATAATGTTTTTCCAACATTATAAATTAGCATATTAGAATGATTTCTGAAGGATCATGTGACACTGAAAATTCAGCTTTCCTTCACAGGAATAAATTATATTTTAAAGTATATTAAAATAGAAAACTTTTATTTTAAATTTTATTTTGTGAAACAATATTCAGTATTATAGATACAGCCTTGATAAGCCTAAGAAACTTTACTGATCCCAAACTTTTGTATTATACTGTAAAAATGATTTCTGAGGTAACTTAAAATGTAGATAATTTAGTTATATCAAGGGCCAAATGAAATTTAAAGAGCACATTAAAGTTAAAAGTTACACATGTTTTTGTGTATGCACTGTACGTGTCTGGTTTAAGGGTATAAAGAATGTTTTTGCTCAGGTGGCTGAAATGTCCGACTAATAGAGAAATGCTTCAGATAGTAGTTATCATGTCAGCCAGTATTGTGGTGCATCCAAAGACATCCTTCTATAAATGTCATCCCCGTACAGAGACCTTTTGTACTTCTTGCAGATGTATTTTCCTTTATTTCTTTGACTTTGGCGACTGTGTTTCCAATAGAATTCCTAACCTCTCTTTTTTTTACTATTCATAAAATAAAATAATCAAATTATTTTGTAAAGTGTTTTTCACAATACATGCCATTTCAAAGCAGCCTTATAGAAAATGTGCATGTCTCTATTACAATTTAGTCTGATCTATAATATAAATATACTTTTCAACTTGAATGAGGTTGTGTGATTTGATTTATATTGTGATGTTTCTTCTCTTCTCAGTTCTTACACACTGGAAGCAATATTGACATTTCCTCACTGCTATTCACAATGTACTTTTATTAAGTATTTTGGGTGTAATACATTATGATTACTGGCTGATGTAGTGGAAAGTAAAAGTTGTGTGAACCTGCCCTCTGACCTTCCCTATTTTACTTTGTTAACAGACTGTTCTTGTGGAGTTTCCACACACAACTTGAGCGGCCATCAGGCGCAAGTGCAACAATGAGTAAGTCTGTGATAGTTTGACCCTTCAAACATTCCTGCTCTTATCATTTGTACAGTATTTGTTGTTTCCTAAACTGTTGTACTGTCCAAATACCCACACTTGCCATCTTTGGACTTTTCCTTTATTTAGTCCAAGTGAGCATGATGACCACAAGTGTGTGTCGAACTTTTCATGACCTGATGACTGTGTTTCCCAATCCTGGTCCTGGAGAACCCCAGCACTGCACGGTTTTGGCGTCTCTCTTATCTCACAAACACACTTTTGAGGTCTTGGAGTCTTCACTGATGAGCTGATGAGTTGAATCAGGTGTGTTTGATCCGGGACACATCTCAAATGTGCAGTGTTGGGCTTCTCCAGGACCAGGATTGGGAACCACTGCCTTATGGGACACACTTAAGAGTTTACAGAGATTATTATTTTTTTAGTTTCAACTTTGCATTTTAAAATAAACTTCTAAATGTCTTTTCAATAGTCCCTATTAAAGATGACAATTTAATTTGTGGTGCTTCTAATTAAGTGATAAAAAGCAGTTGCAAATGATGTACAAAATAAATATACTTTTCTGTGCACCAAGAAAACGTGCAACACTTTGTTTTACTACCAAATTATTCTCAATATCTAATTATTATTATGAATATTTCACATACACTGGAAAGGTTTCTGTGAAGAACTAAGTGTTGTATAGTGCTCAGGATCAGGAGTAAAATGAAAAGTCTTTAGCTTCAGGAGTAAAATGAAACGCCTTTAGTTTCTACGCCGCCCGCAGTTGGAATCAGCTTCCAGAAGAGATCAGATGTGCTAAAACACTAGTCACATTTAAATCTAGACTCAAAATGCATCTTTTTAGCTGTGCATTTATTGAATGAGCACTGTGCAATGTCCGAACTGATTGCACTATATTTTCACTGTTTTATTTATTATTATTTTTTTATGTAAAATCATTTTCTAACTGTTTTTAAATGTTTTAATCATTTTAAAAGTTGTATTATTTTTCTTCATGATTATTTTACTTTCTTTTATGTAAAGCACATTGAATTACCATTGTGTACGAAATGTGCTATATAAATAAACTTGCCTTGCCTTGCAAACGTGTCAGTCAAATATATAATGTTTGATTTTTATAAAAGTATGATTGTTGCATTATTAAATAGTTAATGTATCCCTCAAGACCTCTTAGTGTAAGCGTGTATAAAACAGACTCGTATCTCAGTTTGTTACAGACATTACAAGCAATATGTTGCAGTCTTTCAACCGATCTTGTGTTGAGGTCTGAAGTTAGACACATGGTAAATGTGGTGGCACCCAACCAAGTACATGACCAAATCTGGTAATTGTTGGTTATATTATTTTAGAAAACCTTTTTTTTTCATTATCTCTTCTTTTTATTATGTGTATTCTTTGTCAAAAACGTTGTCGGATATTGCATAAATGACATAAATTAAGGAGATTGCATTAATAAAACTGCATCTGCAAATTAAAACTCAATGGTCAATGTGTGGATGAACTGAAATCCCATGAGCTTTAATAGGACTATTCTCCATCACATAATTGTGTTGTTAAAAGCCAGGAATGACATGCTAACTGTCCATGCTAGAAGGCCTTCATCTTGCATTATCCAGCAGATTCATCAAGGTATGATGCTATACCTTCAGTTATGAATACAAAGCTTTTCATCACTTCTCTCAGTTTTTAACATTGCAAAGTGAAAACCCTTGTTCATCTTTTATTTTTGACCCCAGACTCTCAAGAGGATTTGAGCAGTGAACTTGGGCGTGCTTCAGTGGGTACATGATGTCAGACAGTGGGCTACTGAGGGTACAGTATTTTACAGACAGTCATCGAAGTAGTTTATTATTGCAGTGTGCTAATCATGTGAAGAACTGAGAATCTGTGCCATGCATGAATTAAGGAAGGACTTGTCTTCCTGTTTTGCTTGCTATAAACTTGTGGGCTTGTAACTCCACTGAGACTGTAAACACTGATTTGGGGCTCTAGATTATCTTAAAATTGGCATTGAAACTCTTTTAAGGCCGAGCCTGAAATACATCATAATCATTTACTTGTATTATTGTTGCTTTAGGATTCTGTAGGGACCAGATGTGATGACCAACATAACCTTCAGAAATCAACTGAACAAATGTTTCTAGCCTTTATAATCAGACTGGTATGTTGACAACTCATCTAATATATTTGTTATTTGTATGACAGATTTTCATGATTTCATGATTTTCAGGTCCTTAATTTTAAAATGTCTTCCTCTTAATTTTACAGATATTAAGCAAACTATGCATTTTACATTTATTCTTTATTAGGACAAGTAATTTTGAGCACAAGGTCTTCATCAGGCCTACATCACTTGTGAGATGACTGAGGTATTTAAAGCTCTTAAACAGCTGAGTAGTTCTTGAAATAAAGAACAAGGGAGACAATCTTTATTGTGTGGGGGTCTTCCTAACGTCTTATTCCTTAATAAGCAGACTTTTTACATTTGTTCACCCGACAGCAGGTTTTGGGAGGTACATACACTACTTCTGTTCAGAATGTACAGGTCAGATTTGTATTGTAGAGATGTTATTTATGTGAGTTCAGAATCCAGCAACATCCTCACCAAGAAGAAGAGTTTGATGCGTACATGTCAAAAGTGTGTCTTGAAGAGGAAAGACTGATTGTGATGAGGGAGATGCGACAGCACTGCACCGAGCTCAGAAATCTGGCTGGGAACATCAGGACAATGACATCAGAAATGAACTTTTGTTACACCTTCTTGTGTGTGAAGCTTTTGGGGAGACCGGGTTCCTACCCAACCACTGTTATATGTCCTTTTTATGAACATAGTCTTTTGATTAATGTGTATTTTTATTTAATTTTTTCTAGGTCAGAATAATAAAAAAAAGGTGGCTATAAAAGTTTAAAAAATAATAATAATAATAAAAATAAAAAACAGCCAAATGGCTGGGCCTAGAGACTTGGAATTGTTTTTATAATTAGGGCTACAAAAGTCTCCATGAAGCACAAGTTAGTTTCAGGATTTTTATTCGTTTCTCGAATTACTTTGTCCTTTAGTGATTAAAAAGTCATGGATCAACTGAATGATCGGAGAATAAATAAAATAAATCACAGTATCATTACAGATATGAGGAGCCTTCAAATCAGCAACAGTTAAATATGGCAGGCTACTATATATGAAATTAAAGTAATTAAAACAAGTTTTATTACAAGTGTAATTGTAATATGATTGCTAAGAATATAAATATAATCCAACACATTACCTTGTTAATGGAAAGACGTCTGTTTGCAGTAATCTTTGTAAAAGTGATCTACAGTAATAACAGTGTCATCTGAAGAGGAAGGGGATCCAGGGAAAGTCACAAACGCTATGCCATAATGACACAAAACACATATGTACAATATTTTATGAGCTCACTTACAACAGCTTTTAAAAACCTTTTTATTGGTATAAAGTGCACGGTGCAAATGGACAGAATTATTTTAAATGATGGCACCATTTATTTGATTATTTCCATGTCAAAAAGCTTTGTATAAAGATATCGTAACAGTTTGTCAGTTAATTGCCAAGGCATTTCCAGAGTTTGATATAGATGAAATGTGTGTATAAAATATGTGATCAATAAAGACAAGTTAAGGATCAACCACTATGAATATGTTTGTTTGTTTTTTGAGACCATTCTCTGAACAAACTCCCAGATACATTTTATGTCTTACACTTTGTGTCTGAAAATAAAGAAATAAAAAAACATTTCTAAAAAACAGTATAATGAAAACTCATAAACTCACTCAAAAGTGTTAACAACTGATGTGTGAAACGAACAAACAAATTATTATTTATTATTACAACAGAGGAAAATAAATAGATAAAAAAGAGGAATCCAGCACATTGGGCACCTGTAGAAATTGGAAACGAAACAGTGTCTATCACTGTAAAACAATATATTGGTTCTACTTAAAATCATAAGTTAAGCAGCTGCCTCAAAATTTCAATTAAAAACAAAATGGATTAATGAATTGATTTAACTCATTATTTTGAGTCTTGTTAAGCTGTGAATTGTCTTCTGTGAATCAACATGACTATACAACTATTGTTGTTTCAACTTTGCTATGCAAGTTCAAAATAAAGTGAACTCAGTAGTGAGCATTCACTTATCCCCATTAGTGGGTTCAACGTAGTAATTTCAATTAAGTTATGTCTTTGAATTAGGGTATCATGTTAAGATGATCTAAAAGAATGTCTTGTTTTAACTTAATTATAAAAAGACAAATTTTTTTTTTCAAATTAAAACCAATGTTAAGCTAATACAAGCTATACATAAACACTTCAATCATCTCAAACTTGCAATCAACACTTTTTTTGGTACCAAACTTCAGCTGGGTGCAGGTCACATAATGAGTCTAAGTGGGTTGTGCACAATCATGGGGAAGACTGCTGATCTGACAGTTGTCCAGAAGACAATCATTGACACCCTTCACAAGGAGGGTAAGCCCCAAACATTCATTGCCAAAGAAACTTGTTCATGCCAACCCGACTCGTCTTGTCTGATGGAAAGATTAGGCACCCCCACAGCAACAACGCCAGTGTACATTGAACTCAATTTGAGTCAAATTTAACAAACCTATGTAATGTATATATGACTCCCTCCGTTTTGGGAGTTAAAATAACACTTTCGAAAGTGTGACATTTTAAGACTGAAAGAGTTTATTTGTAAATCCAGCATGGTGTTGAAATGTACTCTGTGCGTAATGTACATATTTCACACTTCTGAAAGTGTTATTCTAACTCCCAAACAGAGGGAGTTAAATATACATTTCAGGAGTGTTAAAATTGAGTTAATTGTGTGGTGTTCAGGTTCAGGAGTTCAATGTTTAAGTAAAAAAATATTTTAAAATGCGTGTTTACAATTATTTATTTAAATTGAAACATTGTAACTCTTTATCCCTGCACAAAAATGTCTTCACATTCAGTGTTTTCAATACATTTAAACAACATATAAAATTAAACATATAGTCAAAGCAAATCAGTATAAAGGCAAGTCAAAGCAAATCAGTGCAAAATCGTATTTTTGTCAATATGTATTTTGAATTTTATTAGGTTTATAGTGCTTACATTTATCTGCTTAAACCACAGCATCTCATTCATTACCATCAAAGCTGAATGCAGGGTCGTACTTAGCTGATGCGAAGGTGCAAAGTAGAGCGCATCCCGGGGTGGCATTCAGTCAGTTTACCCCTCAAGTGCGGAGTCCGTTGTGACCGTAAAGGCTGAATGTATGTTACTCATCACTGAACAAAGTCTGTACCAATGGCGTTTGGACCTCCTTGGAGGAAGTAGTTTTTTTTTTTTTTTTAGGACGACAAGACGTGGTTCTCTGCAGTTTCCAGCTAAGCAAATCCACTCCCACTTGCAGCATCACAAAAGTGCTCCTATAAAAATGGAATGAATCATTTCACATCCATTTATCAAAGCTTTTATTAACAAGTGAAATGTCAGAGACAAGTATCAATTACAATACAATAATAGTTTACTCAAAACATGAATTGAAAACAAAAATTTTGTGAATCTTCATGTGGTTCCAATCCTGTATGACATACATGTCTTACATGTCTGTGGAATGGCATGAGTATAAGTAAATAACAGTTCAGGTGAACAATTTGTTTTAAAGGTTATTTCGCCCCCAAACAATAAAAATGATGTCATCTTTATTTACCTGACTGCTGGTCTCTGTGCATGAATGTGAGTTGTGACCAATCAAGATGAATAAAAACACAAAATAAAATACAATCTATGTGCTTTTTTCTCTGAGGTAAATACAGTCTTGTTCAAAATAATAGCAGTACAATGTGACTAACCAGAATAATCAAGGTTTTTAGTATATTTTTTATTGCTACGTGGCAAACAAGTTACCAGTAGGTTCAGTAGATTGTCAGAAAACAAACAAGACCCAGCATTCATGATATGCACGCTCTTAAGGCTGTGCAATTGGGCAATTAGTTGAAAGGGGTGTGTTCAAAAAATAGCAGTGTCTACCTTTGACTGTACAAACTCAAAACTATTTTGTACAAACATTTTTTTTTCTGGGATTTAGCAATCCTGTGAATCACTAAACTAATATTTAGTTGTATGACCACAGTTTTTTTAAAACTGCTTGACATCTGTGTAGCATGGAGTCAACCAACTTGTGGCACCTCTCAGCTGTTATTCCACTCCATGATTCTTTAACAACATTCCACAATTCATTCACATTTCTTGGTTTTGCTTCAGAAACAGCATTTTTGATATCACCCCACAAGTTCTCAATTGGATTAAGGTCTGGAGATTGGGCTGGCCACTCCATAACATTAATTTTGTTGGTTTGGAACCAAGACTTTGCCCGTTTACTAGTGTGTTTTGGGTCATTGTCTTGTTGAAACAACCATTTCAAGGGCATGTCCTCTTCAGCATAGGGCAACATGACCTCTTCAAGTATTTTAACATATGCAAACTGATCCATGATCCCTGGTATGCGATAAATAGGCCCAACACCATAGTAGGAGAAACATGCCCATATCATGATGCTTGCACCTCCATGCTTCACTGTGTACTGTGGCTTGAATTCAGAGTTTGGGGGTCGTCTCACAAACTGCCTGTGGCCCTTGGACCCAAAAAGAACAATTTTACTCTCATCAGTCCACAAAATGTTCCTCCATTTCTCTTTAGGCCAGTTGATGTGTTCTTTGGCAAATTGTAACCTCTTCTGCACATGCCTTTTTTTTAACAGAGGGACTTTGCGGGGGATTCTTGAAAATAGATTAGCTTCACACAGACATCTTCTAACTGTCACAGTACTTACAGGTAACTCCAGACTGTCTTTGATCATCCTGGAGGTGATCATTGGCTGAGCCTTTGCCATTCTGGTTATTCTTCTATCCATTTTGATGGTTGTCTTCCGTTTTCTTCCACGTCTCTCTGGTTTTGCTCTCCATTTTAAGGCATTGGAGATCATTTTAGCTGAACAGCCTATCATTTTTTGCACCTCTTTATAGGTTTTCCCCTCTCTAATCAACTTTTTAATCAAAGTACGCTGTTCTTCTGAACAATGTCTTGAACGACCCATTTTCCTCAGCTTTCAAATGCATGTTCAACAAGTGTTGGCTTCATCCTTAAATAGGGGCCACCTGATTCACACCCGTTTCTTCACAAAATTGATGACCTCAGTGATTGAATGCCACACTGCTATTTTTTTGAACACACCCCTTTCAACTAATTCAACTAATTGCCCAATTGCACAGCCTTAAGAGCGTGCATATCATGAATGCTGGGTCTTGTTTGTTTTCTGACAATCTACTGAACCTACTGGTAACTTGTTTGCCACGTAGCAATAAAAAATATACTAAAAACCTTGATTATTCTGGTTAGTCACATTGTACTGCTATTATTTTGAACAAGACTGTACATCTGTTTGGCTCGTTGCAACAGGAAGTGATCACGTTCATCTGTCAGCTGTCATTTTGACTCTCATGACAACCGAAGCTCCAGTCCGGAGTCAGTGGAGAAATTACACATTTTTGGGATTTCCATGCTTAGTTTTTTATGTAATATTTTTATGAATCTTGATTTTTTTCAAAACTTGTGTGCAATTCAGTGTGAACTGAACGAATATTGTCTCATGAGCACACAGTCATGCACAGAGACCAACAATCAAGTCAGGATGTTTGTTAAATAATACGAAAAAGTTCAGTATGTTTCTCACCAAACCTTATTGTATACACACAGAACACTTGGAATATGCATCACATGATACATAAGACCACTCTGTTATACTTTGGCTTCTATTTTAACAGCTTGATGTTAGACTGACATTATATGGACAAGCATATTCGGGACATTGTATTGAAATCTCCTTTTGTGATAAGACAAACTTCAAGGGTAAGTAGATGATTATAAAAATTTTGGGGTAAACCATAACCCTTTAAGGAAAAGCATTTAACTGAATGTAAAAATATAGATTTTTGTTGTAAAAAGAAGTCCGTCTTACTGGAAAATAAGTTGTGGTTCCTGAATTTCATGTTGATCTCAATGCGCTGAGGCAGGGCTCCGTCTATCAGAATGAATGCACATAAATGGGACAGCACATAAATAAATGACAGTACAAGCATACCAACAAAATCTAATCTAATTTGTAGTTCATGCTACCCATGTGTCATACGCCAAGTCTTGTGAGGACACAAATTCACTTTGAATGGTGAACAGTTTAACTCATGCAGTATAGAGAGTTTGAGGACCGTATATTGAAAAGTTATTTACAAATATATACAAATGAATATATATATGAAAATATATGAATATAGTTAATGAGGTAAAACACTTACTCTGTGTTTATCTTCAGTTCTCTCTTCACAGCAGTTCAGTCAGATACTGTTTGAGTAAATGAATTACTCCGGGATATTGGTTTGTTTGAACTCAGAGAGAGTGTCAGACACATTAAAAAAGTTAACAGTTAAGTCATTTGTGGATTAATGCGTATTGGAGACGAGAACCGTTTAAAATGATTCAGTTCGATTTGGTGAACTGGTTCAAAAAGATTCGGTTACATTGAATGATTCATTCACGAACCGGATATCACATACTGCTTTGATTTGAACTTTCTCTAACAATAGACACGGAAGAGAAGACAATGCTGAATAAAGTCGTAGTTTTTGCTATTTTTGGACCAAAATGTATTTTCGATGCTTCAAAAAATTCAAACGGACCCTCTGATGTTCAGTGTTGGGGAGTAACTAGCTACATGTAACGGCGTTACGTAATTTAATTACAAAATAAATGTAACAGTAATCAGTTACAGTTACTAAGAAAAAATGAGTAATTAAATTACAGTTACTTATGGAAATTGTAACAATTACAAAGAGGATTACATTTAAATATTTACACACATCCACATACAGCTTATTTCTTTCCCAAATTGCACTAAGACATATGGCCCACGATCTCCGCGACGCGGAGAACACATTCGTAGAATTCAGTCATAAAAATGGAATTCAGCCTATAACGCGGACGAAATATGCCACATTTTGGAGGAATAAATCAAAAGTAGGTCGTACACTTGAATAAAACGCGATATGGACTGGTGTCTGTGATTATTAAGCCGTAAAAAGACTGAATATGAATCCTGCACGTCCTGCGTGTCTGTGGAAATCAGGCGCTGACTGGACATCGGGAGAACCGGGACTATTCCCGGTGGCCCGGCAGACGATTTGGCCCTCTACTTTAATATTGTTATTGTATAATTGCAGGCCGAATATACTAAAGCGATTATTTCCGAATCTCTAATAAATCATGAATCGGCAATGATTCATGACTGGCAGTCGTGACTGGCAATGGTTGGGCTCGCGCGCTCTCTGCGCCTCCGCCGAACGGTTTGGATCAGACTCAATGCGAGAGAGAGAGAGACCGGAGTGAACTGTGTAAGCGCACAGCTGGAGCAGAAGCAACACTTCTGTTCAGGGTTCCAGGTATAGGTCAGTCTCATCTGTAAATATGCTAATGTAGTTTTGTCTTTGTTTACTTAGTCAAGCAGCAGCAGCACATTCCCCCACTCACTCAAAATACCGGATAAACAACGTCATTATTATCTATTGTAATGTTACAGCAGTAATTTAGCAGACAAATCATCATATTTTATCATTGGTTTAGGGGGAGCTAGTGCATACAAAAACACAACCCTTAGGAAAATTTATGTAGCCTATGGTATGGTAGCTACTAAGTGTGGTTTAACCATGGATTTTGTAGTAAAAATAAATACAAGTGGTAATTCATTTGCCAAAAAAAAAAATGCACTTACAAAACATGGTAAAAGTCAAATAAAAATCTTCAGTATTAAAGTCATGAGAGAGATGGATTGATAATGAAAGATTTGGTTTCAAAAACAGTATCTATAAACTATTTCTTTTGATTTTAAATCTGCATTGAACTTCAGATCTCATTGAAGTAAAAGGCAGTACTAAAGTCTGATTGTGTGGTGGATGTGTTCAAATGTGATCATCTTAATTCAAGTGATGAAGGATGGTGAAAGTCTGAAAGTGTTGAGCACTACTTTAAGGTTAAACCTGCATGGTGTAAATTGTGGAAGATGATTAACAGTTGCAAATAAACATTCATTAGAAATGTATAAAAGCAATCAAAAAGTACTCAAAAGTAATTAGTTACATTACTTTTTTAAAGTAATTAAAAAAGTTACACTACTATTACATTTTAAATAGGGTAACTTGTAATCTGTAACCTATTACATTTCCAAAGTAACCTTCCCAACACTGCTGATGTCACATGGACTACTTTGATGATGTTTTTCTTACCTTTCTGGACATGGACAGTAGACCGTACACACAGCTTCAATGGAGGGACTGAGAGCTCTCGGACTAAATCTAAAATATCTTAAACTGTGTTCTGAAGATAAACGGAGGTCTCACGGGTTTGGAACGACATGAGGGTGAGTAATTAATGACATAATTTTGCTATCTGGGTGAACCAAGCCTTTAAGTTACTTCTGGTCTCTCCCTTCTCACATCAGTTCAAATCTGTGAGAGACGGTTAGGCTCGTTAGTCGTGCACAGCATTTAAATATCGTCATAAAGTAAAATTATATAAAAAATACATGTAAAACGAGGTAAAACACTTAATTATGGTGTTTTCCTTTGATAAAACCAAATTCCCCATCTTCTCCCCATCGTGAGTGAAATAATATCTCTCTCTTGGAGAACAGCACATAAATATCGCTATAAATCAATATAGTGTTATTAAATACATATTTTAAATGAGATGAAAACACTGACTTTCAGAATTCCCTCATAGAAAATAACTGACATCCTCGTCTGTTCCGGTTCGGAAGAGTATAATTGTTGAATTCAGTGGTTATTTTGTTTTCTTTGTGCCCAAAATATATTCTCATAGCTTCATAGAATTACAGTTGAACCACACATGGACTGTTTTACCAATGTCCTTGCAACCTTTCTGGCTCTGGGAACATTTCAGTTATGCTGCGGTCTATGGAGAGTTAGAAAGCTGTCATGTTTCATTAAAAATATCTTAATTTGTGTTCTGAAGATGAACAAAGGTCAATTGCTCACCTCTACTGTTAAATAAACAAATAGATCTGGACATTGCCCAAACATAATAAACATCTTACAAATGGAAATACATCCTTCATGAAGCCTCACATCAATTAATGTCAGTTACAATGTATGGATTTACACACAGTACATCGACAATAAAAAAATCAAAGACAGGCCCTAGTGAACAAATCTGTTTCTAGATATTTGTTTTAAAAGCGTGTAATGATGGGGTGAATTAAGGGTGATTGGAACAGTTTCTGAATTTCAGCCTTCTGCAAGGTTTCTTGCCATAAATTAAAACATCAGCCCAACACACGATACACTTCTGTAATACTGAAGATGTTAACTACTCATCTGAGAAGGAGACAATGTTTTATTATTATAATGAAAGGATGTGTGATGTACACGTTTCTGTAAACAGGCCTGAAGAATCACCTAAAGTTCATTCAAAGCAGAAACAACATTCATGTTCTTTATGTGGAAAGAGTTTTTAAAAGTTCACTAGAAAACACACACTGCTGTCTGTGAACTTCACTCTGAAAACATTGTTGGTTTGAATCCTGAAGGAACCAAAAAGACAAAGTTAAACATGAGACGATAACACTCACAGTCATCATAAATCCCTCAACAACAATTAAACCATGTTATTTGCTTTTAACAAATCTATTTCTGAATTTGTGCAGTCCTATTGTTTATTAGATTTTCTTTCTTTTTTAATACAGAACATTACTTTATTGTCTATAATGTGGGATGATTCTCCTTCATACACAATGCTTGGAAACCCTCAGCTGGACAAAGTAATGATGGAATCAAAAACCAGTTGGACATTGAGCCTATAAACATAAAGAAGCAGAAACTGTAGTACAAGTATTAATAATGCACCTTTATATGATTAGAAATAATTGAAAGTAACAAATGAATACACATCTCTGCATGTGGGACATTTCCAATAAACATGATAGATAACAGTCCAGGAAGAGTGAAAATAATAATGCAGTGTTTAAATGTATTAGGTGTAATATCCTCTCTCCAGTACAGCAGGTGGCAGTAACTGTTCAGCTCGCTCGAGACTCTCCAGTAAAACCCACGAAGAAGATGAAGACGAAACGAAAGTAACTGAAGACAACACGCAGATCGCGTGGATTTGATGTCATGTCCTAGAAAACATTCTTAATTTTCAAGCTTAAAGCCACAGAAAAAAATGAGTGTTTCAAATACATATGAATTCTCTTCTTAGTGGACAAGACTGCAAGTAAGTTTTCAGAAAGGGGTTATTGAAAACGAATGTGTTTCTGAAGGTTTTTCAGTATTTCCGCTTCTGTTTTATGTTGTTGTTTTCGTGACGCGAAATCGAAAGTGTTTTTAAACCAGACATTTCTCATTAAGATCATTTGGTTATACTACATGACAGTGCATTTGATTGTAACTCACTTTATTTTATAGTGTTTTTTGTTGCTTTTGCTGCTAACTGAACATATTTCTTAATCTCATTAACCTCATCATCTCCAGGTCACAGTGAACAGCAGATTGTTGTCTCAAGCCAGTGCTGATCAATGACAGTTTATCTGCAGTCTGTCAGAGAAGAGAGGAAAGATGAGTCTCTCACAGAAACAGAGGTAAGACTGAGTCTGTTTTCAGAGAAGCATTTTAAACACTTCTGCACTTTCAGAGGTTTGCTGGAGAAAACACAACCTTAACCAACTCTCTTTTATATTTACAAATGATTTGCAGAACTTCAGAGCTTCATAACTTCCTAATTAAAAAATAAATAATTACATAAAAATATTAAAAAAGTAGAAAAAGATGATAAATATCTGAGAACTAGAAATCTAAATTGTAATTTTACAACCACTCGTCAGCACTGGATATGTACTTTGTAAATTACTTCACATTAGTGATTTTGGTTTTTAGGTCCTAAATTATTTTTCAGACATTAAAAATGACTCTTAATTTAAAGGGTCATATGATGCTTTTTATTCCTGTAGAAAAGTTTCTCTTCTCTCTTTGTGTCATTAGTGTAAGATCAGGATCACATGTGTCTGTGAAGAGTGACCGGTCAAAGGATGATGACAGACCAAACTTCAGTGAGAAAAAAACATCTATCAAAAGGTATTTATTATCTTTGACATTATAAAGTTGTGTTGGCTTATTTCTCCACTAAGATGCTTGTGATAGAAATTAATGAAATAAAACAATAAATGACTGATTTCCTCTTTATTGAACTCAGTCTGGAGCTTCTTTCCAGTAACACAATCACACAAGCAGACACAAGGAGGTATAAATTAACCATGAAAATAGATCATGCAGCCAAACATGAATATGTCTTTCCATCTCTCCATAGTCATAGATGAACAAATGCATGTCTATACTGTGCTTCATGACCATCCTCAACAGTGAAGCTCTTTAAATGAGACTGAAGGAGCTCCTGTAGTAAAGTGTTTTGTTCTTTGTGTCATTAGTGTAAGATCAGACTCACATGTGTCCAGCTCTGTGTCTGTGAAGAGTGACTGCTCAAAGGGTGAAGGACCAAACTTCAGTGAAGAAACAACATCACGAACCAAACGGTATTTGATCTGTTTCTTATTTTGTTTAAACATAGACTGTGTCAGAGAGTGTATCAGTGAATAATTATCATAAAACTACTTGTAGTCAATAAATTTATCACTTATTTATTGTTTTGCTCTTTGCTAAAATCTTTAAAATATACTTTGGTCATATATCTATTTTTTTCCTAAAAATGCAGTATTTGATTTATTTTATTTACTATCAGGCTTCAGTGTGAAACATTAGATCCAGATTTACAGTCTCACAGGAACCACAATAATTTTACAGACAGTCTCCTGCAGATCTTCCAGGTAATAAAACACATTTTCAAGAATATTTAATAATTATAATAAACAAATATTGATTGAAATATTGTTATTGAATAAGAGTGTGACAGAACTTTTATTTCTACTTTTTCTTTTTGAGAACCTATAAAATAAGAACGAAAGCCTATTTTTATTAATATTTAAAACAAAGTAATGATTGTCGCGACTTAATTTTTGATGAATATGTTTAATTACTGAATAAATACTTTTTAACCAAATATAGGGTTATTTTCTCTCATTCATTCTTGTCTTTCTTTGTAGGATCTTGAGAGCAAAATAATGACATTTCTGAAGAAAGAACTGGAAAAGTTTAAGAAAATATTACAAAAAGAGGACATGCAATACTTTGTGAAGGACTTTAATGAGAACAGATGCAGTATGAAAGAAGCAGCTCTTGATCTCACGCTCTACTTCCTGAGAGAGATGAAGCAAGATGAAGCTGCTGATACTCTAGAAGGTAAGAGACTCATAATCATCTGTCAGATTGTCACTTATAAATGTAGAGAGAAAATAAGATTAAACAGTATTTTTGTTTCGGTTTAGATGAGCTGGTCTTTATTCATCAGCTAAAGTGTAGCCTAAAGAAGAAGTATCAATGTGTGTCTGAAGGAATTGCAAAGCAAGGAGACTCTACACTTCTGAAGAACATCTACACAGATCTCTATATCACTCAGGGTTGTAGTGAACAGGTCAATACTGAACATGAGGTGAGACAGATTGAAGTTGCTTCCAGACGTCATGAATCACAGGAGATACAGGTTGAGTGCAAACATTTGTTTGAAGCACCTGAACAAGACAAGCAGATCAGAACTGTACTGACAAAAGGAGTTGCTGGCATCGGAAAATCAGTCTCTGTGCAGAAGTTTGTTCTGGATTGGGCCGAAGGAAAAGAAAATCAAGATATCAGCTTCATATTTCCTCTTCCATTTAGAGAGATGAACTTAAAGGAGCAAGAAAAACTAAGTTTGATGGACCTTATAACTCAGTTTTTCCCAGAGACAAAAGGACTGAACCTTACAAGAAGAAATCAATTCAAGGTTTTGTTCATTCTTGATGGATTGGATGAATGTCGACTTCCTGTAAACTTTAAGGATAATGAGACGTGGTCTGATGTTTCATCACCAGCCTCTCTGGATGTTCTCCTGACGAACCTCATCAAGGGAAATCTGCTTCCTTCTGCTCTCATCTGGATCACCAGCAGACCAGCAGCTGGCAGTAAGATTCCTCCTGACTGTATCGACCGGCTGACAGAGATACGAGGATTCAATGATGCACAAAAGGAGGAGTACTTTAGAAAAAGATTCACGGATGAGAATCAGGCCAAAGAAATCATTGATCATGTTAAACAATCAAAGAGTCTCTTTATCATGTGCCACATCCCAGTCTTCTGCTGGATTTCAGCCACTGTTCTCCAGAACATTTTAGAGGAGAAAATAAATAATGTTGTGAAAAACAATCAGGCTGATGATGCCTCCAAAACACTGCAGAAGTCAAATACTGAAGACACTCCTAAGACTCTGACACAAATGTACACACACTTCCTCAGATTTCAGATCCAGCAGAGCAGACGAAAGTATGATGGAGAACATACACCAGATGTTTCCTGGGATAAAGATGCCATCTTTTCACTGGGGAAACTGGCATTTGATCAGCTGGAAAGAAACAATGTGATCTTCTATGACACAGATCTGGAAGCCTGTGGTATTGACGTCTATAAGGCATCAGTGTACTCAGGCATGTGTACCCAGATCTTTAAGGAGGAAACAGGGATCACTCTTGGTACCATGTACTGCTTCGTTCACTTGAGCATTCAAGAGTTTATTGCAGCCCTTTATGCACATCTGTTTCTAGACATCAACAAGAAATATGTGTTTGATCAAGACTCTACAGAACAGGAAAACACAAATTTCCTTCAGATCCTTCTTGGAAAATCCAAAAAAAACATTATTGATTTGCTCAAGACTGCAGTGGACAAGGCACTAGAGAGTGATAATGGACACCTGGATCTTTTTCTTCGCTTCCTCCTTGGTTTGTCACTCCAGTCCAATCAGAGACTCTTACAGGGTCTGTTGACACTGAAAAATAGAAATGAGCAGAGTAAAAAGGAAATAGTTCAGTACATCAAGCAGAAATTAGAGTCTAATCTGTCTCCAGAGAGATCCATCAATCTGTTCTACTGTCTGAATGAACTGAACGACCAAACTCTGGTGAAAGACATTCAGACCCACCTTAGCAAAGGAAGTCTCTCATCTGCTGATCTTTCACCTGCCCAGTGGTCTGCTTTGGTCTTTGTGTTGTTGACATCAGACGAGGAGTTGGAGGAGTTTGAGCTTCAGAAATTCAAGAAATCAGACGAGTGTCTCATTAGATTATCAGCAGTCATCAAAACCTGCAAAAGAGCTCTGTAAGTAATTTAATATATCTTGTCATGTTTTGTTCTCATCTTAAAATTGCATCAATCTACATTGATACTAGGGGTGAAACGGTTCAACTTTTTCATGGTTCGGTTTGTATCACAGTTTTATGGTCATGGTTATGGTACAGTTGGGTATGAGCTATGCTTATGGAAAAATTATACTTTCAAACAAAAGTAACAAATAAGAATATTCTAACTACAAACAACAAAGAAACTCATCAAGATAGAGCAGCACTTTTAAATATATAACTCATTGCCATAAATGATATAAGCCTGTTATTAATTTACTACCTGTTATTAAAAAAGTTTTATTCAAGCATGCTAGTTTGTTTTATGTAGGAAATTAAAATCAATACAATTCTAATATATATGCAGTATATTTACTGTTAATCTAAAAATTAGTATAATTTTTTTTGTATTTAACAAATGTATTTCATGTATCAAAACCTTGTGATTTGATTTATTTCTCTTTTAGGCTAAATGATTGTGGCTTAACTGACAAAAGCTGTCCAGCTCTGGCTTCAGTTCTTGGATCAGATACCAATCTGAAAGAGCTGAACATGAACAATAATAATCTGCAGGATTCAGGAGTGAAGCTCCTCTGCACTGGACTGAAGAATATAAACTGCAAATTAGAGATACTGAGGTAAGTTTTGTGACAATCAATAGTGTTTTTTTTTTTCATTTAAATTTTGGAAATTTGCAGGCTTTAATTCCAGCATAAACTCTACATTACAGGGCCCTCATTTATCAACAGTACATACACAAAGATGTGTGTGTAATGAGTGCGTAAGAACAGTCTCATGCAAAGTGTGGGATCTTCCATCTTGTACTTTAACATAGGAATGTGTGTAAATATAAGCAGAACTCTGAGCATGCTTAAGCAGAGAATCTAGTGCTAGAATGGCAATACTACAAAAAGAAAGTGCTGCTGCGTCTTTCCCGTTTCCTTTAATTGCAAATACTAAATGTATAAATTAAAAGTTCAAGTTAGATAAGATATTTAGTCTTTTTTTATCCCCCCAGGAAACAAGACTAAATATATATTTTGCTTATATAGTAAATTCATCTTGATTGTTTTATCAAAAAACAAGACAAAAATAATAAGAAGCCATTTTTTGCATGCAGCCAGGAAGTCATTTGAAATGTGGCTATAGTGTCATGACTGATCTGGCTATGCTGGAAGATTAGGCAAACCATGCGCTGTACCGAGAGCGTTTCAAAAAAAAAAAAAAAATGGGGGGGGGGGGCTGATCTGTTTAGTGAGACCACAGAATTGCTTCTCAGTCAGTACTGCTTTCTTTTCCATGATTTCGGTGAGGACATAATACATTCACATGATTTATAAAGGGAGGTGTTGTCACCATATATGGTTTATTGTTTTTTCACCCTAAAAAGGTTTTCTGGTACGACATAATTTAAGATAAGGAATAAGGCTTAGAGTTTTTAATGTCTTGGAAATCTTCTTACAGCCTTTAAAGACTTTCTAAAGCAATACAGTTGTATATTCTCTACAGCTTCTCCATAACGTTGTGAGATCTCTGTTGACTTCAGCACATGAATGGGTTGAATCTGTGTATGTGTAACAGCTCAAGCTAATTCTGTTTTAATAGAGTTTCTTAAGACATAATTGTGTTTTTATTCCACACCATGCAAATAAGAGATACTCCACTCCAAAATGAATGTCGTTCCAAACCCGTAGAAGCTTTGTTCGTCTTTGGAACACAATTTAAGATATTTTGGATGAAAACCTGGAGGCTTTAGACTGCCAAGTAAAACAGCAATGTTGTGACATAGCTCTTTTATTCAAATCTTATAACTCAAAAATAATACATTATATAAGGTTATATATTGACATTATGATTTTTTATATATGGCTTTTAAAACTGAACTGTAATAGATGCAATTTAGATTTTATCCTGGATCTTCAGAAAAGCTTGTATTTCTAAAGTACTGCAGTATTTTGATTGCAACTGTAGTTTATAATTGTGGAAAAATAAAACTGCAAAAAATAAAAATAGCATTTGATGTAGTTTGAGTTCACCAGTATATAGCTTTACTCAGCTTTACTGTGAAAAGAGTCCATTCAGGCCAAAATCCCTGTAGTACATCATTTTATTTTCTTCATTCTAAAACATGTACTTGTGTGACAATCTGTGATTTTCTCATATACTTTCAGACTGCAGTATCACTGAAGAAGGTTATAAAGCTCTGTCTTCAGCTCTGAGATCAAACCCTTCACACCTGATAGAGCTGGATCTCACAGGAAATGATCCTGGAGAATCAGGAGTGAAGCATCTCAGTGATTTACTACAGGATCCAAACTGTCAACTCAACACACTGAGGTGAGACATGATGAAATAATACACAATCAATAATACATATTTAAAATTTCTGTGTGTGTGTGTGTGTACCGTATTTTTTGGACTATAAGTCGCACCTGAGTATAAGTCGCATCAGTCCAAAAATACGTCATGATGAGGAAAAAACATATATAAGTCACACTGGACTATAAGTCGCATTTATTTAGAAACAAGAGAAAACATTACCATCTCCAGCCGCGAGAGGGCGCTCTATGCTGCTCAGTGTAGACTACAGGAGAACTGAGCAACATAGAGCGCCCTCTGGTGGCTGGAGATGGTAATGTTTTCTAATGGTTAATTTCTCTTGGTTCATTTCTCTCGGTTCATGTCAAATTAATTTTGATAAATAAGTCACACCTGACTATAAGTCGCAGGACCAGCCAAACTATGAAAAAAAGTGTGACTTATAGTCCGGAAAATATGGTATGTGTATTATAGTGTATTATAGAATAACATTATTTCACTAATTCAGCAAGGTACACAATTTGTCGTTTAAAATGATCAAACATGAAAGATGAAATGCTGCAGCTGCTGTTGTTTTGATGATAAATGTCAGCACAGTTTAGTTGTGTTAAAAGTTACAGGTTAATCAGACATTTTGAGTCAATCAGACATTTTGAGTCACTTGATCATTTTAAACGACAAATTGTGTACCTTGCTGAATTAGTGAAATAATGTTATTCTATAATACACTATAATACACATACCATATTTTCCGGACTATAAGTCACACTTTTTTTCATAGTTTGGCTGGTCCTGCGACTTATAGTCAGGTGTGACTTATTTATCAAAATTAATTTGACATGAACCGAGAGAAATGAACCAAGAGAAATTAACCATTAGAAAACATTACCATCTCCAGCCACCAGAGGGCGCTCTATGTTGCTCAGTTCTCCTGTAATATCTGGCGCCGATACAGGATGGCTGCCTCCGTGACGAGCTCTGCATATGTTTTTGTGTTTTTGTTAGTTTGTCCTGTCTTTAGTTATATTCCTGCCATCAGTTTCACCAGGGAAGAACTGCTGAACATTCGGCAGAACGCACCACAAGATGTTTTTCCGGATTTCAATTATTCAGACGTTTTAGTGAACGTTGTTATCGGAGGAGCGGCGGCGCTGATCAAACGCTTCAGGACGCGCAGACGGGGGAAGCGAGCGGGAGCGCTCGTCAGACTCAGGAAGCGCGGATTTCGAACGCCGTTGCCTAGCATCCATCTGGCAAATCTCCGCTCTCTACCCAACAAAACGGACGAACTCCTTCTGCTTTCTCGGACAAATAAGGATTTCACACACTCTGCTGCTCTGTGTTTCACGGAAACCTGGCTGAATGACACCATACCGGACAGCGCGCTCCATCTGCCGGGCTTTCAGCTGTTCAGAGCGGATCGCGAATCAGAATCTACGGGGAAATCACGCGGCGGCGGGACATGCTTTTACATCAATGAACGGTGGTGTACAGATGTAACTGTGTTAAAGAAGACGTGCTGCTCAAATCTTGAAACACTCTTCATTAACTGCAAGCCGTTCTATTCACCGAGGGAGTTTCACTCGTTCATTCTGGTCAGTGTTTACATCCATCCGCAAGCGCATGTGGGCTCAGCTTTACAGAAACTCACTGATCAGATCACAGAGACAGAACAACAACACCCGGACTCTGTTTTAATCATTCTCGGGGACTTTAATAAAGCCAATCTCTCCCGTGAACTGCCAAAATACAGACAGCATGTTACTTGTCCCACCAGAGCAAGTAATATATTGGATCACTGTTACACCACAATAAAGAATGCATTTCACTCTGTTCCACGAGCAGCTTTGGGACGTTCTGATCACCTTCTGGTTCATCTTATACCATCCTACAGGCAGAAACTAAAATCAGCTGAACCTGTATCAAGGACTGTAAAAAGATGGACTAATGAAGCAGAGCAGGATTTACAATCTTGTTTTGACCTCACTGATTGGAGTGTTTTTGAAGCTGCTGCCACCGATCTGGACGAACTCACAGAGACCGTAACATCATATATCAGTTTCTGTGAGGATATGTGTATTCCTACAAAGACTCAACTAATTTACAACAATGACAAACCATGGTTCACTGCAAAACTCAGACAGCTCCGTCAGGCCAAAGAAGATGCTTACGTGAAGGGGGACAATGTCTTGTATAAACAGGCTAAATACACACTGGAAAAGGAGATCAAAGTGGCAAAGAGGAATTATTCTGAAAAAATAAGGACTCAGTTCACTTCCAACGACTCCGCATCAGTGTGGAAAAGTCTAAAGAAGATCACCAACTACAAGACACCACCCCCCAGCACTGTAGAGAATCAACGACTGGCAGACGATCTGAACGAGTTTTACTGCAGGTTTGAAAGAACACCCATCACCTGCCCTGAACACCTCCCCACTCAACCATTCACACCCTTTACAACTCCTGCAACCAGCCCTGAATGCCTCTCCAAACAAACGTTCACACCATTAACAGCTCCTACAACCCATCCTGAACACCTCTCCAATCAAGCACTCTCACCATTCTCACCTCCTGCATCCCCCCTCTCCCCCACACCTGCAATTCAGATCAGCGAGGATGCGGTGCGCCAGGTCTTCCGGAAGCAGAAAAGGAAAAAAGCACCAGGCCCAGATTGTGTTACACCAGCCTGTCTGAAATCCTGTGCTGACCAGCTGGCCCCCATCTTCACACAGATCTTCAACAGATCGCTGGAGCTGTGTGAAGTACCTTCATGCTTCAAACGTTCCACCATCATCCCCATCCCTAAGAAACCCAAAATTTCAGGACTAAATGACTACAGGCCTGTGGCTCTAACGTCTGTAGTCATGAAGTCATTTGAAAAACTGGTGCTGGCCCAACTGAAGGACATCACTGGACCCTTGCTGGATCCTCTTCAGTTTGCCTACAGAGCAAACAGGTCTGTGGACGATGCAGTAAACATTGGACTGCATTATGTTCTGCAACACCTAGACAGACCGGGGACTTATGTGAGGATCCTGTTTGTGGACTTCAGCTCGGCCTTCAACACGATCATCCCAAACCTCCTCCTGCCCAAACTAAATCAGCTCTCCGTGCCCACCTCCGTCTGTCAGTGGATCAACAGCTTCCTGACAGACAGGCAGCAGCTAGTGAGGTTGGGAAACTACACATCCAGCACCCGTACAATCAGCACCGGAGCTCCCCAGGGCTGCGTTCTCTCCCCACTGCTCTTCTCCCTGTACACTAATGATTGCACATCCAAGGACCCCTCTGTCAAGCTCCTGAAGTTTGCAGACGACACCACACTCATCGGCCTCATTCAGGACGGTGACGAGTCTGCTTACAGACATGAGGTAAAAGAGCTGGCTGTCTGGTGCAGTCTCAACAACCTGGAGCTTAACACGCTAAAAACAGTGGAGATGATCGTGGACTTCAGGAGAAACCCCCCTGCACTCCCCCCACTCACCATCATGAACAGCCCTGTGACCGCAGTGGAGTCATTCAGGTTCCTGGGCACCACTATCTCTCAGGACCTGAAGTGGGACATTCACATTGACTCCATCGTAAAAAAGGCCCAGCAGAGGTTGTACTTCCTTCGCCAGCTGAGGAAGTTTAACCTGCCACAGGAGCTGCTGAAACAGTTCTACTCCACCATCATTGAATCCATCCTCTGCACTTCAGTAACTGTCTGGTTCAGCTCAGCTTCTAAATCTGACCTCAGAAGACTACAGAGGGTAGTCCGGACTGCTGAGCGAATCATCGGTACAACCCTCCCTTCTATTCAAGAACTGTACTTATCCAGAGTGAGAAAAAGGGCTGTCAAAATCACTCTGGACCCCTCACATCCAGCACACTCCCTCTTTGAACTGTTGCCATCTGGTCGACGCTACAGAGCACTGAGCACTAGAACGACCAGACACAGGACCAGTTTCTTCCCTCAGGCAATCCATCTTATGAACAGCTGATAACAACTGCGAACACACTACACTTTATATTTATATACACATACACTTATTTATCTAACACACATACTTAGTATACACTTAAATTTTGCACATCATATACATGTACATACATAACTGCATTTTGTAAATATACCTGCCTACAATTGCCAATTTGTATATTGTCATTCACTATCTACTTATTTGTATTTTTTTTTTATATTTTTTATTCTTTTATTATGTGTTTTATGTTCTGTCGATGTCATTCTGTTGTACTGCAGAGCTTATGTCACGAAAACAAATTCCTCGTATGTGTAAACATACCTGGCAATAAAGCTCATTCTGATTCTGATTCTGATTCTGACTGGTGTTCAGTAGTTTGGTGCCTCAATAGTTAACATTTACTTAATTTCTAGGGAATTAAAAACTAGAACTTTACAACTTTTAAAGTATGCAATAATATAAATCCATTAAATGACAACAGCATTTGATAAATGTATTTTTAGACAGGAACCACTTTGGCATGTTTACTTGAGTTTATTGAACACAAATTATCTTTGGCGATATGGTTCCTTATGGGGGTTCTTGCTCCGAGAATAATTGAACTACAAGAGCTTTAACATTAACCCCCCAGAACCACGAGTTTAGAAATACATGATAATTAAGACTTTTAGTAATGTCTTTAAAGCAAACAGTGATAATCATGTGGATGTGGCAGTAGGACGTCTATCCTGTAGTCTGGTTATGAGGATGAGTGTCTCTCAGCATTGAGGTGCATGCCAGCTAAGATTTTGAAAGCCTTAGTGATCTGAAACAAAGAAGACGACAACCAGAAGGTGCACAGTAATATGCTCATGCTTATAATGGGGAGGTAGGGTTTATGAGCCGTTGAGCATAATAAGCAAGCAGTGGTGCCACATATATATGTCCCGAGTCTAATAGGAGAGTGGTAGTGATTTGACAGCTGACCGCATCAACTGGTCACAGCCTATGCCTCCGTGGCCTGACTGAACTAATGCTGCACTCGATTAAACCAACTGTAAAATATACAGAATATTATTCAGTATAATGCACAAGGCTTAGTTTTTCAGATTATGCCTTTATTGTTTTATATACAGTACTGAATCCATATTTTTCAAATATTTTATATACTGTACCCACTTAAATTAATTCAACTCTGACACCATTTGAGATAAAGGTATTAAACCAACTGTAATATATTCAGGATCTTATTCTTTATAATACCAAGGCCCAAGGCAGATTATGGGCCCTATTTTGACGATCTAAACGCAAAGTGTAAAGTGCACAGGACAGGTGCAATCAGGGAGTGTCCAAATCCACTTTTGCTATTTTAACGACGGAAAAACGGTTTGCGCATGGTCTAAACTGGTTGTCTCTATTCTCTTAATGAGTAATGGGTGTTTTTTGGGCGTAACATGCAATAAACCAATCAGAGTGTCATCTTCCATTCCCTTTAAGAGCCAGTTGTGTTCGTGCCATGACGGATTTGCTATTTACTTGGCGGAATTTGCCAAGCGCAAAGACAGAATGCGTCTCTGAGATGAAACGGACCTGTTCGTGTGCGAGCAAAAATATAGCCTTATTCTGATACATGCGATGACTATCCATTATGGCATGTAGGCATTTAGATACATCTGTAAATATATCACGATCTATATCATGATCTGTATCGTAACTAGATTCTTGGCAATACACAGCCCTACTGAATGCACTGTACATATATTTCCATCAAGCTCAGATTCACAACACTGTAGATCTACTACAGCAGATCGATCACAGACCACAAACATGTGATGTTTGTCAGGAGAGGATCAGTGAGATGTGTGTGTAATGAGTGCGTAAGAACAGTCTCATGCAAAGTGTGGGATCTTCCATCTTGTACTTTAACATAGGAATGTGTGTAAATATAAGCAGAACTCTGAGCATGCTTAAGCAGAGAATCTAGTGCTAGAATGGCAATACTACAAAAAGAAAGTGCTGCTGCGTCTTTCCCGTTTCCTTTAATTGCAAATACTAAATGTATAAATTAAAAGTTCAAGTTAGATAAGATATTTAGTCTTTTTTTTTATCCCCCCAGGAAACAAGACTAAATATATATTTTGCTTATATAGTAAATTCATCTTGATTGTTTTATCAAAAAACAAGACAAAAATAATAAGAAGCCATTTTTTGCATGCAGCCAGGAAGTCATTTGAAATGTGGCTATAGTGTCATGACTGATCTGGCTATGCTGGAAGATTAGGCAAACCATGCGCTGTACCGAGAGCGTTTCAAAAAAAAAAAAAAAAATGGGGGGGGGGGGCTGATCTGTTTAGTGAGACCACAGAATTGCTTCTCAGTCAGTACTGCTTTCTTTTTCCATGATTTCGGTGAGGACATAATACATTCACATGATTTATAAAGGGAGGTGTTGTCACCATATATGGTTTATTGTTTTTTCACCCTAAAAAGGTTTTCTGGTACGACATAATTTAAGATAAGGAATAAGGCTTAGAGTTTTTAATGTCTTGGAAATCTTCTTACAGCCTTTAAAGACTTTCTAAAGCAATACAGTTGTATATTCTCTACAGCTTCTCCATAACGTTGTGAGATCTCTGTTGACTTCAGCACATGAATGGGTTGAATCTGTGTATGTGTAACAGCTCAAGCTAATTCTGTTTTAATAGAGTTTCTTAAGACATAATTGTGTTTTTATTCCACACCATGCAAATAAGAGATACTCCACTCCAAAATGAATGTCGTTCCAAACCCGTAGAAGCTTTGTTCGTCTTTGGAACACAATTTAAGATATTTTGGATGAAAACCTGGAGGCTTTAGACTGCCAAGTAAAACAGCAATGTTGTGACATAGCTCTTTTATTCAAATCTTATAACTCAAAAATAATACATTATATAAGGTTATATATTGACATTATGATTTTTTATATATGGCTTTTAAAACTGAACTGTAATAGATGCAATTTAGATTTTATCCTGGATCTTCAGAAAAGCTTGTATTTCTAAAGTACTGCAGTATTTTGATTGCAACTGTAGTTTATAATTGTGGAAAAATAAAACTGCAAAAAATAAAAATAGCATTTGATGTAGTTTGAGTTCACCAGTATATAGCTTTACTCAGCTTTACTGTGAAAAGAGTCCATTCAGGCCAAAATCCCTGTAGTACATCATTTTATTTTCTTCATTCTAAAACATGTACTTGTGTGACAATCTGTGATTTTCTCATATACTTTCAGACTGCAGTATCACTGAAGAAGGTTATAAAGCTCTGTCTTCAGCTCTGAGATCAAACCCTTCACACCTGATAGAGCTGGATCTCACAGGAAATGATCCTGGAGAATCAGGAGTGAAGCATCTCAGTGATTTACTACAGGATCCAAACTGTCAACTCAACACACTGAGGTGAGACATGATGAAATAATACACAATCAATAATACATATTTAAAATTTCTGTGTGTGTGTGTGTGTACCGTATTTTTTGGACTATAAGTCGCACCTGAGTATAAGTCGCATCAGTCCAAAAATACGTCATGATGAGGAAAAAACATATATAAGTCACACTGGACTATAAGTCGCATTTATTTAGAAACAAGAGAAAACATTACCATCTCCAGCCGCGAGAGGGCGCTCTATGCTGCTCAGTGTAGACTACAGGAGAACTGAGCAACATAGAGCGCCCTCTGGTGGCTGGAGATGGTAATGTTTTCTAATGGTTAATTTCTCTTGGTTCATTTCTCTCGGTTCATGTCAAATTAATTTTGATAAATAAGTCACACCTGACTATAAGTCGCAGGACCAGCCAAACTATGAAAAAAAGTGTGACTTATAGTCCGGAAAATATGGTATGTGTATTATAGTGTATTATAGAATAACATTATTTCACTAATTCAGCAAGGTACACAATTTGTCGTTTAAAATGATCAAACATGAAAGATGAAATGCTGCAGCTGCTGTTGTTTTGATGATAAATGTCAGCACAGTTTAGTTGTGTTAAAAGTTACAGGTTAATCAGACATTTTGAGTCACTGGATGTACTGGTGTTCAGTAGTTTGGTGCCTCAATAGTTAACATTTACTTAATTTCTAGGGAATTAAAAACTAGAACTTTACAACTTTTAAAGTATGCAATAATATAAATCCATTAAATGACAACAGCATTTGATAAATGTATTTTTAGACAGGAACCACTTTGGCATGTTTACTTGAGTTTATTGAACACAAATTATCTTTGGCGATATGGTTCCTTATGGGGGTTCTTGCTCCGAGAATAATTGAACTACAAGAGCTTTAACATTAACCCCCCAGAACCACGAGTTTAGAAATACATGATAATTAAGACTTTTAGTAATGTCTTTAAAGCAAACAGTGATAATCATGTGGATGTGGCAGTAGGACGTCTATCCTGTAGTCTGGTTATGAGGATGAGTGTCTCTCAGCATTGAGGTGCATGCCAGCTAAGATTTTGAAAGCCTTAGTGATCTGAAACAAAGAAGACGACAACCAGAAGGTGCACAGTAATATGCTCATGCTTATAATGGGGAGGTAGGGTTTATGAGCCGTTGAGCATAATAAGCAAGCAGTGGTGCCACATATATATGTCCTGAGTCTAATAGGAGAGTGGTAGTGATTTGACAGCTGACCGCATCAACTGGTCACAGCCTATGCCTCCATGGCCTGACTGAACTAATGCTGCACTCGATTAAACCAACTGTAAAATATACAGAATATTATTCAGTATAATGCACAAGGCTTAGTTTTTCAGATTATGCCTTTATTGTTTTATATACAGTACTGAATCCATATTTTTCAAATATTTTATATACTGTACCCACTTAAATTAATTCAACTCTGACACCATTTGAGATAAAGGTATTAAACCAACTGTAATATATTCAGGATCTTATTCTTTATAATACCAAGGCCCAAGGCAGATTATGGGCCCTATTTTGACGATCTAAACGCAAAGTGTAAAGTGCACAGCACAGGTGCAATCAGGGAGTGTCCAAATCCACTTTTGCTATTTTAACGACGGAAAAACGGTTTGCGCATGGTCTAAACTGGTTGTCTCTATTCTCTTAATGAGTAATGGGTGTTTTTTGGGCGTAACATGCAATAAACCAATCAGAGTGTCATCTTCCATTCCCTTTAAGAGCCAGTTGTGTTCGTGCCATGACGGATTTGCTATTTACTTGGCGGAATTTGCCAAGCGCAAAGACAGAATGCGTCTCTGAGATGAAACGGACCTGTTCGTGTGCGAGCAAAAATATAGCCTTATTCTGATACATGCGATGACTATCCATTATGGCATGTAGGCATTTAGATACATCTGTAAATATATCACGATCTATATCATGATCTGTATCGTAACTAGATTCTTGGCAATACACAGCCCTACTGAATGCACTGTACATATATTTCCATCAAGCTCAGATTCACAACACTGTAGATCTACTACAGCAGATCGATCACAGACCACAAACATGTGATGTTTGTCAGGAGAGGATCAGTGATAACACACACACACACACGTCTGAACCTGTATAATGAGCAGAATTACTGTTGCATCATTACAGACATCAGTTAAATAAAACTATCCAGAGATGGTCTGAACCCACATCATGTTCTCTGTTAGTGGATCAGTAATCCAGTGTTTGTTGAATTCTGCTACATAATAATAGGAAGAGCCGGCAACTAAATATATCACTATGAATGCTTAGCTGTCACAAGCTAGTTATCTCTTTGCTAACTTTCCTCATCTCCTGCTTAAAAGCCAGAAAGATCTTCAGATTTTTGAGAATCATGATCTAGTGAGCTTTTGTCCCACGAGTTTCTTTTTAAATAATTTACTTTTGACTTTTTTGAAATATTTGTATATTTAAATGTTCAACTGTTTAAACTTGAACTAGAGCTTTTCGTTACAAACAATGTTTGATAATATTTAAATGCTTTGTGATGTAATGCACATTGAGTTGATTCCAGCTTCATCTTCTCTTCTGCAGGTTTTTGGGTCCTGCTGCAGATGAAGGCTGTCAGTATGTGACTGGAATTGTGGGTAAAAACCCGTTACTCCTGAGAGAGCTGAATCTGAGTGAGCATGAACTAGGATACACAGGAGTGAATCAGATCTCTGCTCTACTGCAGGATAAACACTGTACACTCAACACACTGAAGTGAGTATCTTACATCATTTCACATGTTACATGACTAGTAATGTTACAGTCGTCCATTTTAATTCTCATTTGAGTCCAACCCCACGTTATAAAGCTTAAAAGAGCCAGGACATGTTTAATATAACTCTGATTATATTTGTCTGAAAGAAGAAATTCATATACATCTAGGATGTCTTGAAGGTGAGTAAATCATGGAGTAATTTTCATTTTTGGGTGAACTATCCCTTTAAGTGCACAGGGGTTGGAGAAAATACTGTGAAAACATTAGAAATAGCCAGTATTTTATTAATGTGTTTAACATTGTTTGTCTTTAATACAGCTTCCAACCTTCTTAGAGTAGATTCATACAATTTTTGAATAGACTTCAGTTAAAAGTGTCTCTAACTTCTGCTGTGACTGCTGAATGTGATCATGTTTACTGACTACAAACTGAGGATTGAAGTCTAATTAAAAAAAAAAGTGTATGTGTATGCATGTTTCTATATTTCAATGTAATTTCATAAAGGCAGGGTCAGTCTGGTTTCCACTGTCACTGCTGGGGCAACAGGAGTTTAGGTTAGAGGAGGTTATGAATGAAGGAGGTGTTTCTCTGAGTCTGGAGAGCATCAGTGCATATTTATATCAAACGACCCGATCGACTGCGACCCGGATATCATTAAAAATATTTTTGGATGACTATATATATATAAATACATATTCATATATAATTTTTTTGTATAGTTAATCTGTCTATATTCTGTACTGTATATTTTACTTGTAAAGTTAGTTGTTGTGTGATCTAAACATTTGAAAGTTGTAATGAGTGTTTCTTGTTGCTCATACAGCAGGTCAAATACACAACCCAATATCCAATCATTTCAGTTAATAATACCAAAAATACACACACATTTCTCTTTTATCCAGTGGGACAGAACTGTTTTCATTGTGTTTATTAATGGGACACAACGGAATAGTTCTGTGCTGCTGTATCAGAACATATTCATAGTGTTTATTGATGCTTCATATCATCTCTCTGTCATCAAACACCAGATTAATGAATGTGTAACACAACTGAACAGAACCGGTCCAGACTGGGCTTTATTCTGTGCAGGCATTGCTTCTTCAGTCTGACCTGTTTCAGAGAAATATTACTGTACTTCACATCTACACACACAGACAAACCTACAGTTTTATTTAGATGTGCAAAGTTGAATCTGTGTAGCAAAGCTGATCAAGTCACTGGACAGAGCAGAGCGAATGCATTTACCTTGTAGTGATGTGCAGACCAGAATCAGTTTAAACACAAATACACAGCAGTCAGGACTTTTATTTTAGACAATATGATCAGTTTTAGACAAAAGATGAAATAAGAATTATATGACAGGAATAAAAAAGATATGAAAGATTTTAACAGCTTTCACACAAGGTTGTTGGGAATTAAAACTTTGTTCTATTTCTATCAAGAATCAGGAGAAATTGTACATAAATCATGAGAAGTGTTAATTACTTTATTACGGTAAATTAACAACTTATTTGTTTTTTTCTGTTTTGAAGACAAAATTTGTGGGAAATTATCCAAAGGTGTTCAGACACTCTTCCTCTGTTTTTTGTTTTATCAAGACATTGTGACTTTATTAAATAGTTTTCTTCTATCTTCTCTCTTTCTCTCAATGTAGATTAAGATGCTGTTATTTAATAGATGAAGGTTGTTCTGCTGTGACTTCATGAACATAACGTGTCTGATTCATTGTGTTTTCTCTTTCTGTCTTCAGTCTGCGTGATTGCAGTATTACAGAGAAACAGTGTCTCATCCTGACTTCAGCTCTGAAATCAAACCCATCACACCTGAGAGAACTGAACCTGAGCTGGAATAAACTACTAGGAGACTCTGGAGTGAAACACCTCAGTGATCTACTGATGAACACACAATTCAAGCTGGAGAAACTAGTGTTAGTATCATTATACTCTACAGCAGTTACAGTCAGATTAAAGATTACTGTTTACTTTCAGGAAAAGAAAAGGAAAGGATGTGACGTGTGGCCAAATATAGTGTCCCATACTCTGAACATCTGCATTTAACACACACACACACACACACACACACACTCTCTCTCACACACACACACACCTGCGGCGCTGAGGAACAGTTGGGGTTCAGTTCTTGTTCGAGGGTCTCATCTCAGTCAATCAATGTTCTCTCTTCTACAGGTTAAACTGCATCAGTATTACAGATGAAGGTTGTGCTGCTCTGGCATCAGCGTTTAATTCAAACTTCAGAGAGCTGGATCTGAGCAGGAATCAAATAGGAGACTCTGGAGTGACAGAAATCTCCAGTCTGCTGAGAAATTCACAGACACTACAGATACTCAGGTCTGAATTTGGTTAATTTAAACATAAATCAATGTAAAGCTCTAGCTGGTATATAAACTGACGCTGTGTCACAAGGAATGGGTCAGTAATGTGAAATTTTTGTGTTGGTGTAGATGCATTTATAAAATATTGACAAACAGATTGATTTTTGGAGATGATGGGAAATGTTAATATCCTAATTGTGTAATAAATGTTTTAATGTGTTTTATTTAGTCTTTCTGAAGACTTTCAGATTGCAGTATTACTGAAGAAGGTTATAATAAAGTTACATAATTTTGTTATTAAAAAATCTTATAACTCAAATGTTACATTATATTGACAATAGCTCTTTTTTAATATGCATCAGAAATTTTTTTTTAATCCTGGATCTTCAGAAAAGCTTGTATTGGTAAAGTACTGCAGTCTCTGAGGGACTGAGTAATTTTGATTGCAACTGAAGGTTATAATTGTGGGAAATTAAAATGCAAGAATTGCAGATTACGTTCACCAATATATAACTTTACCCAGCTTTACTGTGAAAAGAGTCAATTCAGGCAAAAATGTCTGTAGTGCTTCTTTTTTTTTTCTTCATTCTAGAACATGTACTTCTATGACAATCTGTGTTATAATGAAGAATAACATATTTTTCTAATAGACTTTCAGACTGCAGTATCAGTGAAGAAGCTCTGTCTTCAGCTCTGAGATCAAATCCTTCACACCTGATAGAGCTGGATCTCACAGGAAATGATCCTGGAGAATCAGGAGTGAAGCAGCTCAGTGATTTACTACAGGATCCAAACTGTCAACTCAAGACTCTGAGGTGAGACCTGATGAAATAATGCTGAATAAATGATACACATTTGAGTTATTTATATTATATTTTTCTAATAATTTAACGGCCTCGAGTCAATTATTTAGCTTATACTGCGGTTGCCACACCTAAAGACATCAATCAGATGATAGATTTAAAGGGATTCATCTGGGTTTTGTACTTGAATCACTGTTGTGAGTAGGATTATTTGTTCCGCATCTCATCCAATGCCTCTTTTGCTGAATCTAAAACATGATTTTAAAGCTGGTAATGGAGGCTTGAGCCTTTGATAGCATTCTAATGCAGTTATTAATGAAGTTATTAAAAAGAGAGGGAGAGAGACAGAGACGCACAGAGAGAGAGAGAGAGAGATTAGTCGTTGGCGCCGATACAGGATGGCTGCCTCCGTGACGAGCTCCGCATATGTTTTTGTGTTTTTGTTAGTTTGTCCTGTCTTTAGTTATATTCCTGCCATCAGTTTCACCAGGGAAGAACTGCTGAACATTCGGCAGAACGCACCACAAGATGTTTTTCCGGATTTCAATTATTCAGATGTTTTAGTGAACGTTGTTATCGGAGGAGCGGCGGCGCTGATCAAGCGCTTCAGGACGCGCAGACGGGGGAAGCGAGCGGGAGCGCTCGTCAGACTCAGGAAGCGCGGATTTCGAACGCCGTTGCCTAGCATCAATCTGGCAAATCTCCGCTCTCTACCCAACAAAACGGACGAACTCCTTCTGCTCTCTCGGACAAATAAGGATTTCACACACTCTGCTGCTCTGTGTTTCACGGAAACCTGGCTGAATGACACCATACCGGACAGCGCGCTCCATCTGCCGGGATTTCAGCTGTTTAGAGCGGATCGTGAATCAGAATCCACTGGGAAATCGCGCGGCGGCGGGACATGCTTTTACATCAATGAACGGTGGTGTACAGATGTAACTGTGTTAAAGAAGACGTGCTGCTCAAATCTCGAAACACTCTTCATTAACTGCAAGCCGTTCTATTCGCCGCGGGAGTTTCACTCGTTCATTCTGGTCAGTGTTTACATCCATCCTCAAGCGCATGTGAGCTCAGCTTTACAGAAACTCGCTGATCAGATCACAGAGACAGAACAACAACACCCTGACTCTGTTTTAATCATTCTCGGGGACTTTAATAAAGCCAATCTGTCCCGTGAACTGCCAAAATACAGACAGCATGTTACATGTCCCACAAGAGACAGTAATATATTGGATCACTGTTACACCACAATAAAGGATGCATTTCACTCTGTTCCACGAGCAGCTTTGGGATGTTCTGATCACCTTCTGGTTCATCTTATACCGTCCTACAGGCAGAAACTAAAATCAGCTAAACCTGTATCAAGGACTGTAAAAAGATGGACTAATGAAGCAGAGCAGGATTTACAATCTTGTTTTGACCTCACTGATTGGAGTGTTTTTGAAGCTGCTGCCACCGATCTGGATGAACTCACAGAGACCGTAACATCATATATCAGTTTCTGTGAGGATATGTGTATTCCTACAAAGACTCAACTAATTTACAATAATGACAAACCGTGGTTCACTGCAAAACTCAGACAGCTCCGTCAGGCCAAAGAAGATGCTTACGTGAAGGGGGACAATGTCTTGTATAAACAGGCTAAATACACATTGGAAAAGGAGATCAAAGTGGCAAAGAGGAATTATTCTGAAAAAATAAGGACTCAGTTCACTTCCAACAACTCCGCATCAGTGTGGAAAAGTCTAAAGAAGATCACCAATTACAAGACACCACCCCCCAGCACCGTAGAGAATCAACGACTGGCAGACGATCTGAACGAGTTTTACTGCAGGTTTGAAAGAACACCCATCACCTGCCCTGAACGCCTCCCCACACAACCATTCACACCCTTCACAACTCCTGCAACCAGCCCTGAATGCCTCTCCAAACTACCGTTCACACCATTAACAGCTCCTGCAACCCATCCTGAACACCTCTCCAATCAAGCACTCTCACCATTCTCACCTCCTGCATCCCCCCCTCTCCCACACCTGCAATTCAGATCAGCGAGGATGCGGTGCGCCAGGTCTTCCGGAAGCAGAAAAGGAAAAAAGCACCAGGCCCAGATTGTGTTACACCAGCCTGTCTGAAATCCTGTGCTGACCAGCTGGCCCCCATCTTCACACAGATCTTCAACAGATCGCTGGAGCTGTGCGAAGTCCCTTCATGCCTCAAACGTTCCACCATCATCCCCATCCCTAAGAAACCCAAAATTACAGGACTAAATGACTACAGGCCTGTGGCTCTAACGTCTGTAGTCATGAAGTCATTTGAAAAACTGGTGCTGGCCCACCTGAAGGACATCACTGGACCCTTGCTGGATCCTCTTCAGTTTGCCTACAGAGCAAACAGGTCTGTGGACGATGCAGTAAACATTGGACTGCATTATGTTCTGCAACACCTAGACAGACCGGGGACTTATGTGAGGATCCTGTTTGTGGACTTCAGCTCGGCCTTCAACACGATCATCCCAAACCTCCTCCTGCCCAAACTAAATCAGCTCTCCGTGCCCACCTCCGTCTGTCAGTGGATCAACAGCTTCCTGACAGACAGGCAGCAGCTAGTGAGGCTGGGAAAATACACATCCAGCACCCGTACAATCAGCACCGGAGCTCCTCAGGGCTGCGTTCTCTCCCCACTGCTCTTCTCCCTGTACACCAACGATTGCACATCTAAGGACCCCTCTGTCAAGCTCCTGAAGTTTGCAGATGACACCACACTCATCGGCCTCATTCAGGACGGTGACGAGTCTGCTTACAGACAGGAGGTAAAAGAGCTGGCTGTCTGGTGCAGTCTCAACAACCTGGAGCTTAACACGCTCAAAACAGTGGAGATGATCGTGGACTTCAGGAGAAACCCCCCTGCACTCCCCCACTCACCATCATGAACAGCCCTGTGACTGCAGTGGAGTCATTCAGGTTCCTGGGAACCACCATCTCTCAGGACCTGAAGTGGGACATTCACATTGACTCCATCGTAAAAAAGGCCCAGCAGAGGTTGTACTTTCTCCGCCAGCTGAGGAAGTTAAACCTGCCACAGGAGCTGCTGAAACAGTTCTACTCCACCATCATTGAATCCATCCTCTGCACTTCAGTAACTGTCTGGTTCAGCTCAGCTTCTAAATCTGACCTCAGAAGACTACAGAGGGTAGTCCGGACTGCTGAGCGAATCATCGGTTCAACTCTCCCATCTATTCAAGAACTGTACTTATCCAGAGTGAGAAAAAGGGCTGTCAAAATCACTCTGGACCCCTCACATCCAGCACACTCCCTCTTTGAACTGTTGCCATCTGGTCGACGCTACAGAGCACTGAGCACTAGAACGACCAGACACAGGACCAGTTTCTTCCCTGAGGCAATCCATCTTATGAACAGCTGACAATAATGGCGAACACACTACACTTTATATTTATATACACACACACTTTATTTATCTAACACACATACTTAGTATACACTTAAATTTTGCACACAATATATATGTACATACATAACTTCACTTTGTAATATACCTGCCTACAATTGTCATTTGTATATTGTCATTCACTGTCTACATATTTGTATTTTTTATTCTTTTATTATGTGTTTTATGTTCTGTCGCTGTCATTCTGTTGTACTGCGGAGCTTCTGTCACGAAAACAAATTCCTCGTATGTGTAAACATACCTGGCAATAAAGCTCATTCTGATCTTCTTCTGAGAGAGAGATAGCTTGTGTGAATTAGGCTTCCTCTGTGCTTCCCTCAACAGTGTTCTGCAGCAGTGTCTCTAAACAGCTGTTATTACCTCGCTAATGAGAAATGTCATGTGTGTTTACTTTCAGAAAATCATCTGTCATGATGTTGTTTTTACATTTACATTTATTCATTTAACTGACGCTTTTTATCCAAAGCGACTTACAATTGCTATATATGTCAGAGGTCGCACGCCTCTGGAGCAACTAAGGGTTAAGTGTCTTGCTCAGGGACACATTGGTGTCTCACAGTGGATTCGAACCCGGGTCTCCCACACCACAGACGTGTGTCTTATCCACTGGACTGGGGTGGTGTTAGCGCAGTCCTGTAACTACTGTTATGACAGCTTTACTATATGTGAAGTGATATGAACTGTAATGAGGTCAAGGGAGCTGCCTGGAACTACGTTCACCGTGCGTTTCCCAGAAAAATAATGTTCGTCAGCCAATTAGATTCAAGCATTCAGTGGCCCTGTAGTATAAATTATATTATTACACTTATTCAGTAGGTACACAATTTGTTGTTGAAAATGATCAAACATGAAAGATCAGATGCTGCAGCTGCTGTTGTTTTGATGATAAATGTCAGCACAGTTTAGTTGTGTTAAAAGTTACAGCTTAATCTGACATTTTGGGTCACTAGATGTGCTGGTGTTTAGTAGTTTGGTGCCTCGATAGTTAACATTTATGATTGTGTTATTGTGGACATTTCTCATGAAAAACATATTCAGTGTGATTTATTATCCTGATTGTTTAAATATTACTGAATGCTCTGTACATTAATTTCCATCAAGCTCAGATTCACAACACTGTAGATCTACTACAGCAGATCAATCACAGACCACAAACATGTGATGTGTGTCAGGAGAGGATCCGTGATAATTGTGCATAGACAGACATCAGTTAAATAAAACTATCCAGAGTAGTGGTGGGCGATATGAGCTAAAATTAATATCACAATATTTTACACTGTCCAGGAGATATTGATATTATATTGTGATATGAGAAAAAAAAAATCATGGCAAAATATTTTAACTTTACATAACTAGAAAAAATTAGGGATTGGAGATAGAACTGAAAAGTATTTTTTATTGTGCCATTGTTTTACTCAAAAAGTGCAAATGTGCAACATAAGGTAGGTCTGTATGAATTAAATTAAATATTGTGTGTTTGAGTTGTCCAGTGGTTCCCAAACCTTTTGTGACCCCCCCCCCTTTAGTAGGCCCCACCCCCTTCTTTTTTTTCTTTTTTTTTTAAGTCTCATATGCTCACCAGGGCTACATTTTTTTAATTAAAACTAAAGTACAGAGATTGTGATAATAATGTGAATATTGTCAATTTAAATGATCTATTTGGATGTTTTAACATATAGGCTACCGTATGGTCAATTCCCATGAAAAATATTGAGTTATGAGTTATCCTGACTGTTTAAAAGTTACTGAATGCACTGTACATTAATTTCCATCAAGCTCAGATTCACAACACTGTAGATCACTGATCTAGAATAGAGAACTGGATTGCTCATGACGTCGTGAAAGTGAATCACCATATTGGTAATCCCTTTTGTCTGTGTAAATGTTCTATTGAATTAATTGGAAATTGTATGATTTTAATGAGACATCACATAAGTCAGCTTTTTAAAACTGAAGTATCCCTGTACATTCTTACAATGCAAACACTCAAGGGAATTTCCTCTACTTATTAAAAAGCTACGTTCATTACGGTAGAGAACATTATGAACACGATAAACATCAGACAGACACGACCTCATCATATAACAAATGACAAAGTGCTCGTTCTGAAATCTGAAAAAACACATAAACACACATCTTTATTCGCATTGAACAGTTATTTATTGTTTATATAATTCTGTTATAGTGTTTTTATTCGTACAGTAGGTGCTAACTGTAAATGTTTCAACAAGAATTTCGTTAACATCATTCATTTTGAAGCAGGTAATGATTTAAATGGTGGTTAAATTATTATTAATTTAGCATACAATATTTTACATGGAAACAGTAGATAATGCTAGTAGACATATTTGCGCTATTTTGGAGATACTGAAATAGAGGTCTTAACGGGTCCAAAAATTTGTGCCCGAACCCAAAAGATATCCGTAATGTACTAGACTGAACCGACCGGCCAGTCTATTATTTCAAAAGCTGGACCCAAACCCATCTGGAAGACAAAGCCCCGACTGGACCCGATTGTGACATATTCCACCTTAAATTGCTATTGCAAGCCAATAAACCTGTTGCGAAAAATACAACTTTTTGTTTTACCTAATTTAAGGAGCCATAATCTCTCTTCTTTGTACCTGACTGCCTGTGATGCATTCAAGTTATTTTTTGCGTTATTCCAAGTCCGAGCTCAATCCACTCATTATTTCAGCTTCAAAAGTCCACTTGATGTCACGGTGACGGATGACAAATGCAACTGTGCACATGTACATTCTGACTCGAATTTAACTTGCATAATAACTTCGACTGTTTGCCCTTTTGAACTATAATAATGATCGCTCGTTCAGTGCCATGGCTGCTCTGTCTATCATCTCTGTGCTCTCTGCTCTGCTTCGAGTCTGAATCTGACCACTAAAACTTTGATTAAACTGTTCACTTATATTATTCTAAAAATGGGAGAAAATGTAAAGCGCGGTTTGGCTGTCGAAGTCATTGTGTCCCTCACTGGTTGCCATAGAAACCTTGCTTTTTTTGCCTCACACTTTTCTTTTCTTAATTTTACAAGTGGCAAGTTACAAAAAAACAAGCAGTTTTCTGATCACAGCCGGGTGTTCCCCGAGTCTGATGATCGCACGGGCATTACACACAATGTTAAACAGACCCGGGACCCGAGGTAATAGATTCGGACCTGACCCGGCTGATGATTTAAAATATGCTTTTCAACTGATTTTGAGCCTCACAGAAAACATTCATGTGACAGTTTACCTCAGATTTAGTTGCTGATTTGAAATATATTAAATATGAGTCTGTCAAGTCTGCAAGCATTATTACCGTGTGTGCACTTGCATTAACTCTGAGTCTGTCTGTGTGCTCTGCTTGTAACGTCAGAGAAAGAGAGAGAGAAAGAGAGATTGCTTTTTTTTTTGTCTCCCACTTTTCTTTTCCTAATTTTACAAGTGGCAAGTTACAAAAAAACAAGCAGTGTCTGATCACAGCCGGGTGTTCCCCGAGTCTGATGATCACACGGGCATTACACACAATGTTAAACAGAGCCGGGACCCAAGGTAATATATTCGGACCTGACCCTGACCCGGCTGATGATTTAAAATATAGACCCGAACCCATTCGGGTCGACGGGTCTCGGGTGCACTGTGAAGACCTCTAGTCTGAAATAGATGTTGCTCAATCAGGACATTAAAATTATAAACACCATAATTTATTCAGAGAATAACTGAATACAGACAGTACATACATGAAATGAAGCTATAATATACTGTATATAAAATATAAATTAAGCTTTTCATTTTAGTAAAGAACAATATTAACAGAAGCTATTGTATTATTCATTGTATATTCAAATCAATTTCTGATACTAATAGGTTCATATTTAATCATTCCTGAATAATTACGTGTATAAAGAAATAGGCTATATTTTGTGTTGGATCAGATACATGTGTCGTCAGTGCGAAGCAGACACACACACCTAAACGATTTAAATATATACTTATACAGTGTTTGGTGAATTCTGCTACATAATAATAGGCAGGGCCGGTGTCCTGACATTTTATCCTACCCAGTCAGATTTTCCTACGCGGGTTTACTGCGCACGCGCACATCAATATCGCGTCCTTTGTCTTATGCTTAACAACGATATTTAATGTATCTGCATTACTGTAAGGGTAGGTTTAGGGCTGGGGTAGGTGTAGACTTTAATAAAAACGCAATCTAATTGGTAGAAAATAATATTTATTGTTGGTTTCCTGTAACTGTATCCCTTTTAGCTACAACCGCGAATATAACACATAATTACTGTATTTGCAGTACTGTAAGGGTATGATTAGGGTTGTGGTAGGTGTAGACATTAATAAATCATAACTTTACAGTAGAATTTTCGTTGTGGAATTGTACTACCCACTGTTTTGGTGGGAGGTAGGAAAATCTGACAGAACACAGACTCTAGACAGAACACCGGCGCTCCGCACACGCACATCACGCACTGCGCGTAGGGCACCAAGTGCTTTGGGGGGCACCAAAAAATCTGGGTCGTGAAAAAATCATCACAATAGGCTACTAGAATAAATAACAAATAAAATATTTCTAAAAGCATGTTAATATACAAAAGCAATACCAACGTAATATAGGCCTAGACCAAATTAGTCGAGAAAAAGGTGAATCTCTGTGCCAGTCTCCCTCTGGTGCCCCCCCTTCCCCACCTCCCAGTGGTCTGTTCGATTATGCCTCAATCAATGTCAAATTTGGCAGACCGAACTCAGACATGGCCTCGAAAAGAGTCGGGGGCGGAAAAAATAAAAAAGAAGAGACAGCGGAGCGGGATGATGCTCGTGCGTCGCTTGCAGGTAAGACAATGTTTTAAATAAAAATGTTAGTTTTAAAAAGAACGGCTTTAGGTAACAACGTTATTTTTTTCAGTAACGCAGTAATCTAACTAATTACTTTTCCCGTTGTTACAACACCGTTAACGTTATTTGAACGTTAAATGCGGTGCGTTACTATGCATTGATTTAATAACTTTGTAATCCGAACGCACCCCTGGCTCACACAGCGAGTGAGGAGGTGGGTTAATGACGAGATAAGCAGTTGTGATTGGCTAAGGCAGAGTCATGTGTTTCATGGTAGCCAATCAGAGCCAGTGTTTTTACACACATGCCGGCCAGCGGCGCCAAACACACACACACACACACACACACACACACACGCAACAGCTACACAGAGATTTGCAGCAGAGATGGTGAGTCAGGAGTAATCCGATGAAAAGTTGGCATTTTCAAGGTGAAGATATAAGCACTACTTCAAAATCATTGTGGTCAAAGGCAAGAACATGCATGTAATGTGTACACCCTTTCTTAAGATAATACTTGAAATGCAGGATAAAACTCTTGCTGTCTGTTGACGTGCAATAAATATTGAAAGTTATGTACCTGTCTGTTCTACTCATTTCAACTGACTTGTAAAAACTGCAAAAAAAAAAAAAAAAAAAAGTACAAATTATCTGACATGTAGCAACTTTTTTTTTTTTTTTTTTTGCAGTAACGCAAATAGTTACTTTCCCTGGTAACGAGTTACTTTTATTATAGAGTAATTCAGTTACTCAGTTAAACTCAGTTACTTTTGGGAACAAGTAGTGAGTAACTATAACTAATTCCTTTTTTAAAGTAATGTTCCCAACACTGCTGATAGCTGATTTTGCAGCTAGGAAATGTAGGCGTGTGCCTCTGTAGGGCCTCTGACAACTGATGGTAGTGAAAATCTTTAATATAGTTCTATAGAATAGCAGAATGGTCTCTTTATAGAGATGTAGTCCCTCTGTTGAGTAATTTCTACTGTGCAGTTATGCATGGTTATTTGCAGTTTAAAATGTGCACTTTAAAATTCATACTTCATAAAATTCATACACTTACTGTTATTTGCACTAAACTTTTTTGCACTTTTAACTTTCTGTGTTCACATTGTTCAGTTCCAATTATTCATTTGCAGCAGTTATTTTGGAAGTAAAGAGAACCTATCTAAGAAATACTGAATGGTAGTTATTTCTTTGGTTGGTGGTGGGTGGGTGGTTGGTTGGGGAGGGGGGCACCACCAAGCATTTGTGCTTAGGGCACCCAAATGGCTAGCGCCGGCCCTGATAATAGGAAGAGCCAGCATCAAAAGATCAATTAAATGTATCACTATGAATGCTTAGCTGTCACAAGCTAGTTCTCTTTTTGCTAACTTTCCTCATCTCCTGCTTAAAAGCCAGAAATATCTTCAGATGCTTGAGAATCATGATCTAGTGAGCTTTTGCCCCTGAGTTTCTTTTAAATTTACTTTTGACTTTTGTCTTTCTAAAAAAAAAATATATATTTAAATGTTCAACTGTTTAAACTTGAACTAGAGCTTTTCATTACAAACAGTGTTTGATAATCTTTAAATGTTTTGTGATGTAATGCACACTGAATTAATTCCAGCTTCATCTTCTCTTCTGCAGGTTTTTGGGTCCTGCTGCAGATGAAGGCTGTCAGTATGTGACTGGAATTGTGGGTAAAAACCTGTTACTCCTGAGAGAGCTGAATCTGAGTGAACATGAACTAGGAGACACAGGAGTGAATCAGATCTCTGCTCTACTGCAGGATAAACACTGTACACTCAACACACTGATGTGAGTATCTTACATCATTTCACATGTTACGTGACTAGTAATGTTACAGTCCTCCATTTTAATTCTCATTTGAGTCAGACCCCACGTTATAAAGCTTGAAAGAGCCAGGACATTTTTAATATAACTCTGATTATATTTGTCTGAAAGAAGAAATTCATATACATATAGGATGTCTTGAGGGTGAGTAAATCATGGGGTAAATTTCATTTTTGGGTGAACTATCCCTTTAAGTGCACAGGGGTGGAGAAAATAATGTGAACACATTAGAAATAGCCAGTATTTTATTAAAGTGTTTACCATAATTTGCCTTTAATACAGCTTAGAATAGATTCATACAACTTTTGAATAGACTTCAGTTAAATTCTGTCTCTAACTTCTTCTGTGACTGCTGAATGTGATCATGTTTACTGACTACAAACTGAGGATTGAAGACTAATTGAAAATTAGTCAGTCTGGTTTCCACTGTCACTTCTGGGTCTTCCTCTGGGACAATGGCCAGGGTTTTTGGCCAACTGTGTCTCTGAGTTTAGGTTAGAGGAGGTTATGAATGAAGGTGGAGTTTCTCTGCGTCTGGAGAGCATCAGTGCTGAGGATCATTTTATAAAGTTAAAGATATTAATAATAACAGCTCAGATCTCACTTTCAGACAGCAGCGAGTGTTTGAAATAACTTCTGTTTGAGATCTGATGTGGATTATAATCACCTTACAAGGCTTCATCATCTCTCTGTCATCAAACACCAGATTAATGAATGTGTAACACAACTGAACAGAACCGGTCCAGACTGGGCTTTATTCTGTGCAGGCATTGCTTCTTCAATCTGACCTGTTTCAGAGAAATATTACTGTACTTCACATCTACACACACAGACAAACCTACAGTTTTATTTAGATGTGCAAAGTTGAATCTGTGTAGCAAAGCTGATCAAGTCACTGGACAGAGCAGAGCGAATGCATTTATGTTGTAGTGATGTTCAGACCAGAATCAGTTTAAACACAAATACACAGCAGTCAGGACTTTTATTTTAGACAATATGATCAGTTTGAGACAAAAGATGAAATAAGAATTATATGACAAGAAATAAAAAATATGAAAGATTTTAACAACTTTCACACAAAGTTGTGGGGAATTAAAACTTCATTGTATTTCTATCAAGAATCAGGAGAAATTGTACATAAATCATGAGAAGTGTCAATTATTTGGTTAAATGAACAACTTGTTTGTTTTTCTGTTTTGAAGACCAAATTGTGGAAAATTATCCAAATGTGTTCAGACACTCTTCCTCTGTTTTTTGTTTTATCAAGACATTGTGACTTTATTAAATAGTTTTCTTCTATCTTCTCTCTTTCTCTCAATGAATATTAAGAGACTGTGATTTGACAGATGAAGGTTGTTCTGCTGTGACTTCATGAACATAACGTGTCTGATTCATTGTGTTTTATCTTTCTGTCTTCAGTCTGCGTGGATGCAGTATTACAGAGAAACAGTGTCTCATCCTGACTTCAGCTCTGAAATCAAACCCATCACACCTGAGAGAACTGAACCTGAGCAGGAATAAACTACTAGGAGACTCTGGAGTGAAACACCTCAGTGATCTACTGATGAACACACAATTCAAGCTGGAGAAACTAGTGTTAGTATCATTATACTCTACAGCAGTTACAGTCAGATTAAAGATTACTGTTTACTTTCAGGAAAAGAGAAGGAAAGGATGTGGCCAAGTGGCCACACACACACCATGAACAGACACACGCACACTCTCTCTCACACACACACACACACACACACACACACACACCATGAACAGACACACGCACACTCTCTCTCACACACACACACACACACACACACACACACACACCATGAACAGACACACGCACACTCTCTCTCACACACACACACACACACACACACACACCATGAACAGACACACGCACACTCTCTCTCACACACACACACACACACACCATGAACAGACACACGCACACTCTCTCTCTCTCTCACTCTATCTCTCTCTCACACACACACACACACACACACCATGAACAGACACACGCACACTCTCTCTCACACACACACACACACACACACACACACCATGAACAGACACACGCACACTCTCTCTCACACACACACACACACACACACACACACCATGAACAGACACACGCACACTCTCTCTCTCTCTCACTCTATCTCTCTCTCACACACACACACACACACACACACCATGAACAGACACACGCACACTCTCTCTCACACACACACACACACACACACACACACCATGAACAGACCACACGCACACTCTCTCTCTCTCTCACTCTATCTCTCTCTCACACACACACACACACACACACACACACACCATGAACAGACACACGCACACTCTCTCTCTCTCTCACTCTATCTCTCTCTCTCACACACACACACACACACACACCATGAACAGACACACGCACACTCTCTCTCACACACACACACACACACACACCATGAACAGACACACGCACACTCTCTCTCACACACACACACACACACACACACACCCATGAACAGACACACGCACACTCTCTCTCACACACACACACACACACACACACCATGAACAGACACACGCACACTCTCTCTCTCTCTCACTCTATCTCTCTCTCACACACACACACACACACACACACACACCATGAACAGACACACGCACACTCTCTCTCACACACACACACACACACACCATGAACAGACACACGCACACTCTCTCTCTCTCTCTCACTCTATCTCTCTCTCACACACACACACACACCATGAACAGACACACGCACACTCTCTCTCACACACACACACACACACACCATGAACAGACACACGCACACTCTCTCTCTCTCTCACTCTATCTCTCTCTCACACACACACACACACACCATGAACAGACACACGCACACTCTCTCTCTCACACACACACACACACACACACACACCATGAACAGACACACGCACACTCTCTCTCTCTCACTCTATCTCTCTCACACACACACACACACACACACACACACACACACCATGAACAGACACACGCACACTCTCTCTCACACACACACACACACACACACCATGAACAGACACACGCACACTCTCTCTCTCTCTCTCACTCTATCTCTCTCTCACACACACACACACACACACACACACACCATGAACAGACACACGCACACTCTCTCTCACACACACACACACACCATGAACAGACACACGCACACTCTCTCTCTTTCTCACTCTATCTCTCTCTCACACACACACACACACACACACACACACACACACACACCATGAACAGACACATGCACACTCTCTCTCACACACACACACACACACACCATGAACAGACACACGCACACTCTCTCACACACACACACACACACACACACACACACACACACACACACCTTGCACAGACACACGCACTCTCTCTCACTCTCTCTCTCTCACACACACACACACACACACACACACACACACACACCATGAACAGACACACGCACACTCTCTCTCTCTCTCTCACACACACCACACACACACACACACACCATGAACAGACACACGCACTCTCTCTCTCTCTCTCTCTCACACACACACACACACACACACACACCATGAACAGACACACGCACACTCTCTCTCTCTCTCACTCTATCTCTCTCTCTCACACACACACACACACACCATGAACAGACACACGCACACTCTCTCTCACACACACACACACACACACACACACACACACACACACCATGAACAGACACACGCACACTCTCTCTCTCTCTCACTCTATCTCTCTCTCTCACACACACACACACACACCATGAACAGACACACGCACACTCTCTCACACACACACACACACACCACACACCATGAACAGACACACGCACACTCTCTCTCTCTCTCTCTCTCTCACACACACACACACACACACACACACACACCATGAACAGACACACGCACACTCTCACACACACATACTTGTTTTTGCTACATTGTGGGGACTGATGACTAGGAGGTTAAATGTGGGGACAGCCATTTCTAAATACAATAAAGCCATAATTGTAAGTCAGAGGTGTCAGGACGAATTTTTAAGCCAAAAAAATCATATTAATTATCAAAAATCTTACATTTAAAAAGCTTCATTTTTGTCAGGTTTTTCTATTCTGGTGGGGACGTCGCTATTGTGTGTTACCACAAACCACCATCGGGTGTCACTACTATGAATTATCTGTAGATTATCTATTTTATAAGAATTTTAAGCCATTCTAAGATTAACAACAAAGTTTAAGTTTGGACAATCATTAAAGAGTTGTTTAAAAGGATAAATTCTGTCTGTATTTATATTTTTATTGAATTTTTATTTGATCTTGCCTTTCACTAATTCCCTTCAACTGTATTTGAATAGACCATTTCTGGGGATGGAAACAGTGAAAACGAGCCTTACCTCACTTCCTGTTTAACACATCTAATTTTCTTCAGTTGTGAGAATCTGAAAAGGTCCAAATAATAACCAAGAAAAGTTATGTTGTATGACGAGCAAGAAATGTTCATGGAGCTTTGACACCATGGGTATCATGGTCTAAATAATACTGATCTGTGCGTACTGGAATCCACTCTGAATTAAAACACCACACGCCTGACATTCATACTGCTAAATATTTCTATAAATATTAGGTTGGTAACCGTACACAAAAATCTGGAGTAGGAGGAATAGATCAAATGCATCACATTTTTTATTCAATATTACTTGCACAATATGCAACAGGCTGCATATGAATAAAAATGTGCAAAAAAGAGCTTCAGCAATTGTTCACATTTACCTGTCTTTTTGAATTCAAGAACTCAACACAAAACTGACTTCTTAATTCAATTAAACACTTATTTAACTTGTCAGTGTTAATTTGAAAGATCTATAAATATACTGAAATTAGTTTCGTAAGCAAACACATTTTTAACATGTTGCCTTTAACAAACAGGAAAAACATCTAGGTGAAGGCCTTTCCACCTTTGCTTTTACATTTTTCGCTTTAATGAATCAATACAATTCTTAACATAAAATTTCACCCCCTCCCAGCTTCTCCCTTGAAGTGCTGCTGGGGAGCTTTCCATGCACTCCATGCACTGAGCTTTCCCAGGAACCTTTCCTGACCTGATGCAGTCCATCAGAGTCTTCTCCACAGCCTCAATCTCCTCTGTAGACCACTTTCTGCGTGAGTTTGTGAAGATCCTGAATAAAATAAGAGTAATTAGTAATTGTGATTGACTCAAACAAAACATCTCAACACATTTTTGCAAAAATCCAGTTAGAAAAATCCAGTTAAATCATAAATTACTGCATGTGAAATTAGTGAAGTGAACTTTGTTCTGGAGAACCCTTCCCTTTCTTTTCATGTTTAAACCTTCAGTAGATAAACATTTTAGATACAGGTCTGAAATAGGTTTTTGCTGATTAAAAGCTGCACATAAGCTTGAATAATATTGGCCATGGGTGACCAACAGCAACAGATCTAAAAATCAAAATTTGTAAATGTCTATCTGATTCTTTTATCTCATCTCTAGTTGCACTGCAGTCTATAGCAGTTTTGTTGATTCTTTAATTAGACCCATTCACATTTCAGTCATACCCCTACACCCCCCACAGTGTTTCCTTCTTGAAAAATTGTGTCACAATGTAGGGCCCTATGATTTCCGCTATGCCAGAAAATGCAGGCAGAATCGCAGAATTCAGTCAAAATTTATTTACTGTATAATGTGAAATTTGCCAAATTTTGGATGGACAGGCCCTGATGGTGTTACACAAGCCTGTCTGGAAACCTGTGCTGACCAGCTGGCCCCCATCTTCACACAGATCTTCAACAGATCTGGAGTTGTATGAAGTCCCTTCCTGCTTCAAACGCTCCACCATCATCCCCACCCCAAAGAAATCCAAGATACCAGGACTTAATGACTACTCGTTTGAAAAAACTGGTTCTGTCTTATCTGAAGGACATCACTGGACCCTTATTGGACCCCCTGCAGTTTGCTTACCGAGCAAACAGGTCCGTGGATGATGCAATCAACATGGGATTGCACTTCATCCTGCAACATCTGGACAAAACAGGGACTTATGTGAGGATCCTATTTGTGGACTTTAGTTCGGCATTCAACACCATCATCCCAACAACCCTTCAGACCAAACTGACCCAGCTCTCTGTTCCTAACTTTATCTGTCAGTGGATCACCAGCTTTCTGACAGATAGGCAACAGTTAGTGAGACTGGGGAAATTCACATCAAACAGCTGCTCCACCAACACTGGTGCCCCTCAGGGATGTGTTCTCTCCCCTATGCTTTTCTCCCTGTACACCAACGACTGCACCTCTAAAGACCCCTCTGTCAAGCTCCTAAAGTTTGCAGACGACACTACAGTCATCGGCCTCATCCAGGACGGTGATGAGTCTGCTTACAGACAAGAGGTTGAGCAGCTGGCTGTCTGGTGCAGTCTTAACAACCTGGAGCTGAACACGCTCAAAACAGTGGAGATGATCATGGACTTTAGGAGAAACCCCCCTGCTCTCCCCCCACTCACCATCATGAACAGCACTGTGACTGCAGTGGAGTCATTCAGGTTCCTGGGCACCACTATCTCTCAGGACCTGAAGTGGGACAATCACATTAGCCGCATTTCCACTGTCGGGCCAGTGCGAGCCAGGGCTTAAAGCGGGCCGGACGGGGCTAATAGCCCCGGGCCAGTAGCACGAGGCCAGAATAGCGCAGGGTTTCCACAGTGGAGCTTGAAGCACCGCTGCACGTCACTAACACACGCCCTTTACACGCCTCTCAGAACAACGTCATGCAACCTCAAAATTTCACCATCAGAGAGAAGTTATCAGAAAACTAAGAAATAAGTCACTGGAACATGCGCGATCACAAAACGAACATGATAAAAGAGCGGCAGTTTGTTTGCATGCTTTGTTATATATTCAAATTCAAAAGCATCGATGTTTTAACTATAGAATAAGTGATACATTGATCATATTGATTTAATTTATCAGGACTCAAAATTAATCACACATAAATGCACTTATTTCTATTTTATTTATTTATTTATTTTTAACGCTCATGAAAATAGCCTGCTTATTCAGTCGAGTCTGTTTCTGTTTATTAGCCACAGTAGCCGTCATATTTAAAATGAATGATAATATCTCTATTTTTGTAAGCTCCCGAACAAAAAACATTATTAGGCTATATTCTTTTATGATAGGCAACGTGAGATAAACTCTCGAGACGAGGCTCGTGACAGATAATATAAGTTACTAAATAAATACACGATTGTGATAGAGAATAAGGAGCTGACGTCTGATTTCTTCAAGTGGTCACATTTACCATGTTTACTATGGTAACATGTTTAGCCTGCATATCTTTTTCATCGCTTATAAATATTTCTGCCTTGTATGGTGATTATAATCTCAAACACTCGCTGCTGACTGAAAGAGAGTTTTGAGCTCGACTTATTTAAAAAAAAAAAAGTGTTTAATGCTGGTGTTAAAGCTGTTATCTTTCTGAAATGATCCGCAGTGCAGACTCTCTATTTTTATAAAAGCTCCCAAACAAAAATCATTATTATATTTTGATGATATGCAACGTGGAGCTAAACTCACGAAACGAAACGACAGATAAAATGTTACTTAATAAATACACAATTGTGATAGAGAATAAGAAGCTGACGTCTGATTTATCCAAGCGGTCATATTTACCATGTTTACTAATGTTTAGTGTGCATAGTCTTTTACATCCCTTATAAATATTTCTGCCTTGTTTAGTGATTATAATCCACATCGGATCAAGTTATTTCAAACACTTGCTGCTAACTAAGAGTGAGTTTTGAGCTCAACTTATTTTAAAACGTCTTTAATACTGGTGTTAAAGCTGTTATCTTTCTGAAATGATCCGCGCTGACGCTCTCCAGACACGGAGGAAACTCCGCCTTTGTTCATAACCCCTCCTCTAGCCCCAGCTGGCCCGCTTTGGCCCAAGGTTTTCGTCGGGCCAAAAAATCCTGGCCGTTGGCCCCGAGGAAGCCCCGGCGAGGCACGATCAAGCCCCGGAAGTGACAGTGGAAACGCGACTGGCCCTGGCACGCACTAGCACGCCCGGTCCATTAGCCGTGGAAACACGGCTAATGACTCCATCGTGAAAAAGGCCCAGCAGAGGTTGTAATTCCTTCGCCAGCTGAGGAAGTTTAACTTGCCACAGGAGCTACTGAAACAGTTCTATTCAGCCGTCATTGAGTCTGTACTGTGCACTTCAATAACTGTCTGGTTTGGTTCAGCTACAAAATCAGACATCAGAAGACTACAGAGAACTGTTCGGACTGCCGAAAGGATTATTGGTGCTCCCCTGCCCACCCTTCAAGAACTGTATACTTCCAGAGCGACCCTCTACGGAAACCTTGGCAATTGAATCGCCATTGGCTAGTACATTTTGTAGATTACCAGACTGAAATAATACTGTTAAGATGATGATGATGATAATAATAATAATGACAATTCTACTAACAAGAACAATAATGGATTCATAAATATTAATCAGGTTGTCTGCGTTCGGTCAAACTGATTTGCTTAATAGGTGAGCACCAGCCAATGAGATTGCCGTTTGCGCATTAGTTCCGCCCACTACCGGAAAACCCGGCAATTCACACTAGAGCTCATGGTACGTCAAACACAGGTGCACTGCACGTCCATTCAGATAAACTGAGAAATATCACAGATCACTCGACGCTAAAGAAACTCAAGCGCTCAGTCAGAGTTTTCGGCGAGTGAAAGTATATGTGCTAAACTTATACTTAGCCTCCAACTCACACACTGGTGAGTAAAATCTTTGATTTTAATAGCCATTGGCTAATATTAGACAATTTAATTGCCAGAGTGAAAATCTAGTTGAATATGCGAGTGATTTACTCGCAGTGTAGAGGGTTGCAGAATGAGGAAAAGGGCTCAGAAAATCATTCTGGATCCCTCACATCCAAGTTACCCCATCTTTTATCATATGAATCCATTACTGTTCTGATTAGTATAATTATTATTATTATTATTATTATTATCATCATCATCATCATCATCATCATCATCTTATCAGTATTATTTCAGTCTGGCGAATAATCTAAAATACACAATTTCTATATGGTCATGTCAAACTCCTCCAAATTTCATGACCACCTGAAAATCAAGGGAATTCTGTTGTCATCAAAATGTTGTTTTTTTTGTGCAGATTCCTATTGAAATGACTGAACTTTCACAGAAAAAATGGAAATTTCATGTCTTATTTCATAAGACACTCAAAAACAGCTTACTCTTTGTTTTGTGCGGTTCCTCCAAGTCCTTGCCATTCAACTGTAGTTTATCATTCTTGCCTGTTATAAACAACAAATGAGCACAACTGAGAAGACTTTCAATATATGCCATATTCAGTAAAAGCATAGAATACTGACTAAATGGTTACCAGTAATTGTGTGACATGTAAGGTTAACAGGTGAAACAACAACAACAAATATCTTTTCACTTCCTTCTCTTCTCAGGATATAAAAATATAATATAGCATGTATAGGATATAAAAATAATAAAAGGCATGCAAATCATAAAAGCACTGCATGCAATGCACTCTCTTTACAAGCACAACAATATCAGAAGTTTTCTTAATCCTTTTTCATTTAAATCGTATAACCTTTTGGAGGTTGTTGATTTTTGAGTTGTTCAACTCCAGCAGTGGACTTCTTGGATTTGTCTGGACACATAAAAGATTATTCAATAACAACTAAATATCAGCAAGCACACACTTTTTTTCTTCCAGTAATATTAAGCCTTTTCTAGCTTTCCCATCATTCCCTTTCAGACTGTTGTGAATTAAAAATTAGTAATAGTGAGTGTTTTCCAATAATGTCAGCAGTAACATTTTAAACAATCTTTATTGTCCTGTACACTTTTAGAATATGTTGCCCATAATGCTTTGCAAGACTGAGAGCACGCTGGAAGGATGAGAATAGTGAACGACACGTGTGCACTTCACAAGTGATTTCCTTCTTGTACAACACTGCACAAAACTACAATAAACAGCTCTTTTGTTTTTAATTCAAGTGGTCACTGGTCTTTATTGCCTGCTAAGCAAAGACGATTACATACCAGATGAATTTGAAGGTGAATCTGAAGCATCATTTTCTGTAATTTCTTTCTCGTTCTCAGATTCTGATCCATCACTGTCCATTAGTACTCTCTCTAGAAAACACAGACACCAAAGAAACTAAATAATTAGGAAGCAAACTAAATATTTCTTAAACAGCCAAATTCAATAAATGTCTATGACCAACAGTGGTGTTCCTGCTGATTGTAACATGGTATTTGGTATTTTTCAGTCAGCTTTATTTTTTCATTGACATCTGACAAAAAAAAACCTATGGAAGAAAATGTGTAAATGAGTCTACTTCGTTATATACTCAGGCTTGTTTTACCTTGTGGATCAATCTGGATCTCATCGAGATTCCTTCCTTTGAATTCAGATAGCTGTCCTCGTTCCATGGCCATAAGAATTTTACTTATCTTGGCCAGCTGTAATGTTCCTTCAGGCAGCCGATAGTACTGTCGATGGACCCTGATGTCATGCCCTAGGAAGTCAGCAAGGTCATCCATTTCATTGTCCTTTAAGTTAAGGACCTTGGACATGGTGGCCATGTGCTTCCTCAGTCTTGTGGAGGATAACGCTGCTGGGTGTTTGGCTCCACAGCTTCGAGCGATCTGACGAATAACATCTGATCCTCTGAAGTGACTGAGTGCTTGTGGTCTTCCAAACATGAATACGTTCTCATCGAGCACATCACAGTTACGGCGAGTCTTGACAAGCAACTCCATCGATGTCACCATATCTGGTGTGAGAAGAATGGGGACCTTTCGTCCACGTTTGCCTCTTATTTCAATCCTCTGGAAATACTTGCAAAGTGACTTCTCGAGGTCTGATAAAGCAAGCTCTACATCTGGATGAGTTGAGGAGGTGTCCCTCAATATAAAAGAATTAAGGGACATCTTGGATACCTCTCCTTCCCTTCTACGATTAAAAAGTATCACCTGACAGAGTGTAACCTTCGCAAGTTCTGCCCAGTGCTTGATACTTGGTTGTTCTTCAAGTTTTGTCAGATATTCATTACTTTGGCTGTCTAGATACTGGTGCATTTTCTTCACGTCTTCAGCAAAGGGAAGAAGTTGTGGAGAGTTCCATTTTGCTTCACTCAAATTTCGGAGGGCCTGGGAACTAGAACGTGTCACACGCCTTCTTTTACATGGTTGAGATCTTGATGTTTTTGACCTAACCTTTCCTTTTTTACGTTGTTTGACATTTTTTGCTAAACCCTCTTCATCTGGTGAACTGTTACTGTCTGATTCTTCCTCTGTCTCCGGAATATATTCATCCTCGCTGAGCTCTGAACTTGAAAGAGATTCTTCTGCTGGATATCCAAGAATTTTTCTGTTAAGCTGTGAATAAAAGCTATGAGTTAGAAGTCTTGATCAGAAATGCCAAGGCTGACAACATATTAAAACTATGAAGGCCTGTCCAATGTGAAACATTCAGTGTGCAGGTTTTAATTTCCAGTCTGTACTAGCAAGAGAAGTAGTGGTGACATGAGTGCTGCATGAATATAGCAAAAACATTGTGATTGCAAAACGCAGAACTACCAACCTGTACACCTTCTGACATCAAAGTACAATGGTACAATTTGTCATTGTGAACTACACAACAAATTGGGGACGACTATGTGATTATGTACTAGTGCTGCATCGACGCGTCACACTGTTTGTTTACATCTCGCGTAATGGCATACTGGGAATGGAGAAAGTTGCATTCTATCACAAAAACAGAGACCACTGTTATCAAAAGTATGTGAATACTTTAAACAGAGGACCAATAAAATGGCCCTTTGTTCCCTTTGCAAAACTGATATGGTGTACCACGGCAGCACAACTGCGATGCGCGAGCACCTCAGAGGAAAACATCCTGGTGCTCTCCGGTGTTACGGTTTAACTGGTTACCGTGTGATCTGGTGACAAACTTCCTGGTTCAGGTCTGATATTCTTGCGCTTGCGGCATTCTGGAAAGTTGTGGATGTTTTTAACTCGATGCGGTGCGGACGCGCCTGGAAAAAACGAGCGTGACCGCGTCACTTCCATTATGAGCGCGCTTATCGAGTGCCTACATTGGAAATAACGAACTTGAGCGCGCAAAATACGTGATATGTGAAAAGACAGCACGCCGCGAGACAACAGTCACAAACCACCAAGCTACCCCAAATCAGCTCCAGATCTCTGGAAACCATGCTAAACCTTAGCAGAACCCTGACTACATTCTATGGTTTGTGATGCTAAAGAACATTTCATTACGTCTCAGACAACTGTACATTTATGGCTACTGTGGTTTAATTATAAACGCTATCATAAGCTCATATTTACCATAGTAAAATAATTTTCTTGATTATTTTATACTGTAAAAATTTAAACCACATTGGTTGAAAATGAATAAAGGTTGAGATATTATATTAGTTGTATTTTTTTGGAAAGTTATCCAAAGGATTCATTAGCTAATTAAAACAAGAACATTAGATTAATTATTTATTGTAATAAAAATGATCGTTAGATTAGTCGACAGAAAAAATAATCGTTAGTTGCAGCTCTATTATGTACATGCAGTGCCTCTAACTGCAAGAGCCAGGGTCTCACCTACTAAACAGCAGAAGATACTAACTAATCATGATCTGAATGCCAATTAAAAAATAAATCAGCTAATTTTTTATATTTAATTAAATAATTTGATGCTAAAAAAATTTGCCTAAGGTTGGCACGTTTGAAAATGGATTGTGGTACAACAATTACTTTAATCTCAGTTGTTTTTTTAAATACTGGAATTAAAAAACACTTATGCGATTTGTCACTTTTCATATAAATATGTTAAGATATTTAAATAAACTTACGATTACACTGTCAGTTCTTCTGAGCTCAGGTACACTGGTGTCCATGTCTGGAGTAGGGTCAAGGGTCACGGTACCATCACTATCATCGGAGCACTGTTGTACTTTCTAAAAAATGATCAGAAAAATACACTCAAATTCACATTTTTAATTGCAATTCATTTTAGCTTAGAAAGCTGTTTTAGCTGTGTATGAACTAAATATGTCAGACAGTCCCGTTTTTAGCAATGTTAACCAAAAAGGATCTGCTTTTACCTTGTACAAAACAGACCGTATCAACATTCTTGTTACCAGAACTCCCCAACATTTTTTTTTTATCGGAACAAGTAAAAGAGTAAAAATCAGGCAGCCTATTAAAGCTTTATTTTGGGCATTCCGTGGCTCACCGTCTAGGGTGCCTACTATGTCTGAATCTAACACAGTCCCTTTACTGTAAGCTTACCACTGACTAGAGAGACCTGCTAACTGAAAACAAGAAGTTTGATGTTATGATAACTCAAAATTCACGTTTTAACAAACATAAGACTGACCTAGCAAATTAAGCCATACAAAAGACTTACAACTAACCTTTGTTTTCATGCTCTGATATAAATATAAAGTCTTTTCCCCTTCATCATTTAAAGTTTTTGTGTACGCCTTCATGTATCGTTCCTCACAAGCTTTGTGATGCGCTCTAAGTTTCTGGAGGCGACTCAAGTGATGGCTCTGAACCTACAAGACAAAAAACTACATTTGAAAGTTTTTGGAAGCTTTTCTTTTGCCATTTATGCTACCTTAAGAACTGAACCTTTAAATAAGGACTTGCTGTTGACAGCAGACACATAGGTGAGCCAAAGGTGATTCCCTATATTCCACTAAACAACTTGTTAAGAGTTAAATTATTCATGTCAACTGTGTTTGACTGGCAGGGTTCAGGTGGGTGAGTGACACACACTTATCTATGCTTGCTGGTGCAGACTGGCTTTTGTAAAGGCTTGGGAGAGTTTAGGTGTTGAAAAACCCAGACCTGTGAATCACTAGTGGCTGCCTACCTTTGCCTTCTTTTCAGGACCATCTGTCACATCATCCACTGTAATGGAATACACAGAAGACAGAAATGTTGTTTAGGTTCACAAAGAACAATGCCAACTTGAGGCTGTTCAAACTTTAGTAAAATATTTTTCCATATTGTTTCCTCCTACTAGTTCTAGGCCTAAACCCCAAGAGAAATCTCAGTATGGAATAACAAACCCAAAAGACTAACCAATAGGACTTTACACATTCTTACAGTTAATTAATAATATCTGTGTCCAGTTACTGTTAAAAGTACTTAGTTAAGGGACAATTGTACAATTTTATGTTTTTTATTTTAACTTTAATTTTCACAAACAATGAATGCATGAAGAAATAAAAATGTAATATTTCAGAAAGGTATTTGTCACAATAACAATCATATGTCTAGTCCTTTTATACAGTTTTGATTCTGTTAAATGCTACCATACAAAATATTCTGTAATTTGAAGGCATTTCAAATATTTAACAAAAAAGCATACATTAAATTGGTTTTTAAAATGTACATTTTCACTAAAGGCAGCAGATATAATAACCTTACTTTCTACAGATTATCTCTTTTCTTTTTTAATAGGGGTGCTCCGATCAGGATTTTTGAGGCCGATCGCTGAACACAGAAAGCAGTATCTGTGGATACCGATCACCGATACCGATCTTTTTAAAGGCTTCTTTTTATCATTTATAACTATATATATTGATACTCCAATCAGGATTTTTAGATATTTATTTGGGGCCTGAATTTCATTTTTGAAATGGGGTAATTCCCCTCTTAGGAGACTCTTGTGTGAGGGGAAGCAACACGGACTGTGCCACAAACAACATTTATCCATTATTTTGATTTCAAATCCAAACATTGTCACTGAAAATACTTTTTCAGCATGGCAATTATAATTATTTTTTAAACAGTACAGTAATACAATTTTTATCAGACATGTTTAGACAGAAATATTATATTAGAAGTTGTACTTATATATTTTTTTGGTAACGTTATCCAAAGGATTCATCAGCTAATCAAAAAAAGAACATTAGATTAATTATTTATTGTAATAAAAATAATTGTTAGATTAGTTGACAGAAAAAATAATCGTTAGTTGCAGCTCTACCAGTAATTAATTACAAAATGATTCATCTAGAAACAAAAGATTGAAAAGTGTATGTCAGATTGAAAGTGTATGTCCCGCACATCCATGAACTTGGCACGGAGGAGGGCTGTTGCAGGAGAGTATGGAGGGCTATGTTGGGTGTTTCTTTTGTTCCAAGATTGTGTTCTTATAAACCTGGATTACTCTGGCTCATAAAGCTAATTCTATAATTAATTCTAAGCTTGAATAATTATTTGTAGTAATATTTGACAACAATTCATGAGCTCACCTGTGCATCCAGAGCTTTCATCCATTGATGATTTTAAGTTAGTTTCACCTTCCTGCAAGCACAAGTGTGACAGTCAGTCAAACATCACGATCTAACATCACATTACACTGTATTTCAAGCTCCAATAGTATAATTTTAATTTAACTTTAATAATCAATACATTAAAGTATTTAACTTTGTGAAATAAGGCTAGATATTTTCATAATTTGACAGAAAAGGCCATTTCTAGTCTAGAAAACTGCATTACATAAGTTGAAAAATCTCTTGTGTATTTTAAACATCATATTCATGTTTTTTTTGTGGGATAAAGTGCTGAATCGCGCCTGGATCAGACAGACCCCCCACATGCTCTGCACGTGCAGGCCGCTAATCAGCTGCCACGCCTGAACATACATTAATGTTACCCAACATCAACTACACATATTGATAAAGATAATATTTTCACAATTGTGGTGAAATTATGTCCTTCAGAAATAGCATTAAGACAACAACATTTTAAAGTAAATGAAGATTATACGTGGATTAACGCTAAAACGCACGTTAATCATGCGATTCTAAGTGTGGCCTTAAAACATGATCTTAAGACTTATAAGAGTCTACAGCACTAATTAATATATTATTGTTAAGACAGTATTCTCATTTGGAACATTAATGATTAATCTACACTCTGCAAAGCTGCATTAAGTTTATGCTGATTGTGAAAAGCGCTAATGTAAAGAAATAAAAGGACGTGACTTTGTTACTAAATGTGTCTAAACAATAAGTAAGTTACACAAATATCACATTATTACATCGAGCCATAAACTTACCTTCCGCTCGTCCATGTCGTGTGGTCCTCGCCGTGTCTCGAGCTGCGCATCTCGTCTTCGCTTCAGGTGTGATGATGATCGGTAGAGTGGGGGAGGGGGAGGGGATAGTCGCGGTGGGGACGTCACATCTCCGCTTCTGTGCGACTACTGCTAATAATAATGCGCGGGACATATATGTTTTACCCGACTTTCCTTTTTGTTGTTCTTAGATTTCTGTTTTCTTTGCAAATCGGTAAATTAATATATTTGCTCTCACAAAATAAATGCAATTTCTGCTCAAAGTTAGATTTAATGAGTTTTTTCTTCCAAGTAAAAAATGACAGAACGTTGATATAAAAATACATTTATAGCCTATTCAATTTTACATTTAAAAACAACACATGAATGAATGGATCCAATTTAGAACTCACTTTTTATGATATTCATAAAAAAGTAACTATTACTAGCCCTTGTCAGAACTGATATTATTTTACCCTCTGAGACAAGATAAAATAAATAAAATGGGGTTGAAACAGGTGAAGCTTGTCTTGAGACAAAACGGGATGAGGCCTTGTTCTCAGATGGTTTCTTGCATTTGAACAAAGTGACTTAGAGCAGTTCTAGGCTGAGGTGTCATAGATCCATGAACCTGCTTGTTCCAAACCATTTCAACACAACACTAGAAGCAGCTTGAGTTGTAGCTAAAGTTAAATTACTTTCACGAATATCTTATCAAAAAAAGATTCTTAGAAGGGACTGAATTTAATGGTGTAAAACAGAAAGTGGATTAGAGCTGTTTTTCTTTCTTTATGTCCTTTGAAATTGTCTATATTACACTTTTTACAATCGCTAGGACACATTTGTCAATACGTAGGTCACTTTTTCAAAACTCTTCACACAGCGAGTCTATGTGGGCTATCATTTGTATCATTTGGCACAAAATGCATTCATTGATCACATCTGTCAAATTACATGAATTCCTTTATCACTTCGAGGTGAGCGTGATTTCACCAAGTACAACTCTTCTGGGTCAACATCGTTGTTGATCCAGGAACAGCATTCAATTCAACCAATCAGAATTGAGAAATAACTTTTCAGGAAATGTCAGTTTTAGGTTAACAATCAGGGTTGGGTGCTTCTACTCCCTTGTTAATCAGCTATCATTTCCCTCTGATTTTAGGAATAAATTATGGGTAGGGGTGGGGATTGGGTTAAGTCTGTATTTTTGGACAGTGATGTTGATCCAGGAACATGTCTTTCTTGGTAAAATCACGGCGACCATCGTTTTGACACAAACACCACCAAAACTTTGTGTACTATACAAGCCAATTCGCTCATGTTTACATAATGTTTTCAAAACTATTCAAAACCTAGCACAGTACAAAAATGAATAAGACAGAAATAAGCAACATTTCTACAGTAATATCATGGAGAAAAATGTTGTGAATGTAAAACATCAAATACTATCAAAGCAGCTGCATGTAGCTGAAGATCTTCACAAGTGTTAGTCTTTCACTTTCATTAGCATCTGTTCAGAAGGAGAAAACTTAGGAATAATTGTGTACTGTGAAGTAAACATGGAGCATGTAACATACACTGCAGTGAACTATAAACAGTAGAGAGTAGCATTCTTGTTTTGTAAAAACATTTTACAAAAGAAAACATTGTATAATGGTCCCTGTGTTTAGTGTTTTTAGGTTGCTGTGTTATGAGTGATAAAGTGTGTTTTAGTGCATTCTGAAAGTGAAATGAACTGCTGTGTCAAGCTGAAAGATGGTTAGGAGAACGGTGTGAAGAGTTTTGAAGAAGTGACTTAAGTATTGAGAAATGTGTCCCAGCGATTGTAAGAAACTGTAATTCTGAAACTCTTTAACAGCATCTTCCTAAATATTTTTACTATAAAAGCAAAATCTCTCTCTCTTTCACATCTCTTCCTCTCCTTGCTTGTAATGTTCTAGACAATGATTGAAACCATGTATTGCTAACACTTCTCTGAAGTTGAATCACTTGTTTTCCTCATTTGTAAGTCGAACTGGATGTAACGTCTGCTAAATCAATAAATGAAAATAATAATACACTATGTATGGTAGAGCAGAATGAAAAAATAGACTATCTTAGCAAATTACATCAGATAATTGTCAATTCAGTTTACAAGTACTATAATATGATTTAATAAATGGTAAAACTATAATACAACGAATTATGGTGCTGTTTTTCCACACTGGGGAACCCTTCTGGCTTAGCCACTGCTTTAGATCCTCCCAAAATGATTTGAAACTACATACAATAATGCTTAACTTGGAAATAAAACAGAGGTAAGAGTTTTGTGTACACTTATGTTTGTATATGTACTGTACTTATTAGACCACACTGATTATGAAATATTGTTCTATCTAGATTTGGCCCCTGTGGTCACTCAGCAGTTGGAATCACAGAAGTCATTGTGCAGCTAGATTCAGAGCAGAAGCCCATCATGTCCCTGGTATCTGCTGAGAGATACTGATGCTGTCTCTATGAACTGTTCTGCTAACAGGACTATTAGTGTTAAAGCCTCCCTCCTGTGATGACCAGTCCTCCACTATGGCCTTTAGCTGCTCCTTGTGTGACATACGCTATCACGTGCTT